>NW_026894335.1:0-146650 GCF_032452875.1 Bos javanicus | reverse complement strand
ATGACTGTGCATGCACTGATGACGTGGCTGTTCGGCACTGATCACGTGTTTATCAGGCAGTGATCAGTGACTGACAGGCGCTGATCAGGGGACTGTGCACGCACTGATCAGGTGGCTGATCAGGAACTGACCACCTGACTGTGCATGCAGTGATCACGTGGCTGGCTGTTCACTGATCACGTGTTTATCATACGGTGATCACGTGACTGAGAGGCGCTGATCACGTGACTGTGACGTCAGTGATCACGTGGCTGAGCATGCACTGATATCGTGACTGAGCATGCACTGATCATGTGCCGGGAGCCGGGGAGGCCTTCCACTCTGGACAAAGGTCATGAGGAAGGAGGCTCGGCATACGCAAATGCGGGATCGAGCCTCAGGAGTCCACCCGGATATTCTCGAGCATCTCCCCCAAAAAACCGGAGTCTGCCTACTGTATTGCTTTGTGCTCTCACCTCTGATTTCACTGGGGGCTGTCCCCCACCACCATCTCGCTCTCTCTGTCAAAGAGTTAACTTACAGCTCCAATTCATAAAGTTCCTTGTCATTCTTCCCTTTAACTTCCAGCTGAGTCTCCATCTGGAGCGCGGAACCCACCACGCTTACTAATTATGCCTGGGCTGCTAAGACCCACTCGAGAAGGTGTCTAGGGTGAGGCACCTTTCGCTATTCGAGAGGGCGCCTGCGGCCTACGTAAGTGGTGCAAACTTCTTGTCTTGAAGTTTGATTGGTCTTCCGCGTAAACCAAGCTACTCAGTCTCTTTTCTCCACCGAATTTTCCTACTGAGCTCTCCTCATACTATTATTCTTGACATCTCTGATTAGCATATAAATAGTCGCCTAGGCCATCTCTCCTTCGAATACCCTGGATCAGTTGGGGCTGGTCCCCGGCAGGTGGCGACCGAACAGGGACCTCAGGAGGCAATACTCAAAGAGCTGAGCAGACACGAACCACGCAATCAGCAGGCAATAAGCATGGAGCTCAGCAGTGACGAATCATGCTGCTCAACTGGCAATAATCAAGCACGTGACCAGGCAGGAATCACGCAGCTCAGCTGGCAATTGTCAAGCAGATGAGCCGACAGGAATCACGCAGCTCAGCTGGCAATTGTCATGCAGATGAGCCGGCAGGAATCACGCAGCTCAGCAGGCCCTGATCACGTGACTCTGCATGCACTGATCACGTGGCTGATCAAGTCCAGATCACGTGACTGAGCATGCACTGATCACGTGGCTATCATGCACTGATCACGTGACTGCGCATGCACTGATGACGTGGCTGTTCGGGCACTGATCACGTGTTTATCAGGCAGTGATCAGTGACTGACAGGCGCTGATCAGGGGACTGTGCACGCACTGATCAGGTGGCTGATCAGGAACTGACCACCTGACGCGCATGCAGTGATCACGTGGCTGGTCGTTCACTGATCACGTGTTTATCATACGGTGATCACGTGACTGAGAGGCGCTGATCACGTGACTGTGCCGTCAGTGATCACGTGGCTGAGCAGGCACTGATATCGTGACTGAGCATGCACTGATCATGTGCCGGGAGCCGGGGAGGCATTCCACTCTGGACAAAGGTCATGAGGAAGGAGGCTCGGCATACGCAAATGCGGGATCGAGCCTCAGGAGTCCACCCGGATATTCTCGAGCATCTCCCCCCAAAAACCGGAGTCTGCCTACTGTATTGCTTTGTGCTCTCACCTCTGATTTCACTGGGGGCTGTCCCCCACCACCATCTCGCTCTCTCTGTCAAAGAGTTAACTTACAGCTCCAATTCATAAAGTTCCTTGTCATTCTTCCCTTTAACTTCCAGCTGAGTCTCCATCTGGAGCGCGGAACCCACCACGCTTACTAATTATGCCTGGGCTGCTAAGACCCACTCGAGAAGGTGTCTAGGGTGAGGCACCTTTCGCTATTCGAGAGGGCGCCTGCGGCCTACGTAAGTGGTGCAAACTTCTTGTCTTGAAGTTTGATTGGTCTTCCGCGTAAACCAAGCTACTCAGTCTCTTTTCTCCACCGAATTTTCCTACTGAGCTCTCCTCATACTATTATTCTTGACATCTCTGATTAGCATATAAATAGTCGCCTAGGCCATCTCTCCTTCGAATACCCTGGATCAGTTGGGGCTGGTCCCCGGCAGGTGGCGACCGAACAGGGACCTCAGGAGGCAATACTCAAAGAGCTGAGCAGACACGAACCACGCAATCAGCAGGCAATAAGCATGGAGCTCAGCAGTGACGAATCATGCTGCTCAACTGGCAATAATCAAGCACGTGACCAGGCAGGAATCACGCAGCTCAGCTGGCAATTGTCAAGCAGATGAGCCGACAGGAATCACGCAGCTCAGCTGGCAATTGTCATGCAGATGAGCCGGCAGGAATCACGCAGCTCAGCAGGCCCTGATCACGTGACTCTGCAGGCACTGATCACGTGGCTGATCAAGTCCAGATCACGTGACTGAGCATGCACTGATCACGTGGCTATCATGCACTGATGACGTGACTGCGCATGCACTGATGACGTGGCTGATCGGGCACTGATCACATGGCTCATCATGCACTGATCACGTGTTTATCAGGCAATGATCAGTGACTGACAGGCGCTGATCATGGGACTGTGCACGCACTGATCACGTGGCTATCATGCACTGATCACGTGACTGCGCATGCACTGATGACGTGGCTGTTCGGGCACTGATCACGTGTTTATCAGGCAGTGATCAGTGACTGACAGGCGCTGATCAGGGGACTGTGCACGCACTGATCAGGTGGCTGATCAGGAACTGACCACCTGACCGCGCATGCAGTGATCACGTGGCTGGTCGTTCACTGATCACGTGTTTATCATACGGTGATCACGTGACTGAGAGGCGCTGATCACGTGACTGTGCCGTCAGTGATCACGTGGCTGAGCAGGCACTGATATCGTGACTGAGCATGCACTGATCATGTGCCGGGAGCCGGGGAGGCATTCCACTCTGGACAAAGGTCATGAGGAAGGAGGCTCGGCATACGCAAATGCGGGATCGAGCCTCAGGAGTCCACCCGGATATTCTCGAGCATCTCCCCCAAAAAACCGGAGTCTGCCTACTGTATTGCTTTGTGCTCTCACCTCTGATTTCACTGGGGGCTGTCCCCCACCACCATCTCGCTCTCTCTGTCAAAGAGTTAACTTACAGCTCCAATTCATAAAGTTCCTTGTCATTCTTCCCTTTAACTTCCAGCTGAGTCTCCATCTGGAGCGCGGAACCCACCACGCTTACTAATTATGCCTGGGCTGCTAAGACCCACTCGAGAAGGTGTCTAGGGTGAGGCACCTTTCGCTATTCGAGAGGGCGCCTGCGGCCTACGTAAGTGGTGCAAACTTCTTGTCTTGAAGTTTGATTGGTCTTCCGCGTAAACCAAGCTACTCAGTCTCTTTTCTCCACCGAATTTTCCTACTGAGCTCTCCTCATACTATTATTCTTGACATCTCTGATTAGCATATAAATAGTCGCCTAGGCCATCTCTCCTTCGAATACCCTGGATCAGTTGGGGCTGGTCCCCGGCAGGTGGCGACCGAACAGGGACCTCAGGAGGCAATACTCAAAGAGCTGAGCAGACACGAACCACGCAATCAGCAGGCAATAAGCATGGAGCTCAGCAGTGACGAATCATGCTGCTCAACTGGCAATAATCAAGCACGTGACCAGGCAGGAATCACGCAGCTCAGCTGGCAATTGTCATGCAGATGAGCCGGCAGGAATCACGCAGCTCAGCAGGCCCTGATCACGTGACTCTGCAGGCACTGATCACGTGGCTGATCAAGTCCAGATCACGTGACTGAGCATGCACTGATCACGTGGCTATCATGCACTGATGACGTGACTGCGCATGCACTGATGACGTGGCTGATCGGGCACTGATCACATGGCTCATCATGCACTGATCACGTGTTTATCAGGCAATGATCAGTGACTGACAGGCGCTGATCATGGGACTGTGCACGCACTGATCACGTGGCTATCATGCACTGATCACGTGACTGCGCATGCACTGATGACGTGGCTGTTCGGGCACTGATCACGTGTTTATCAGGCAGTGATCAGTGACTGACAGGCGCTGATCAGGGGACTGTGCACGCACTGATCAGGTGGCTGATCAGGAACTGACCACCTGACCGCGCATGCAGTGATCACGTGGCTGGTCGTTCACTGATCACGTGTTTATCATACGGTGATCACGTGACTGAGAGGCGCTGATCACGTGACTGTGCCGTCAGTGATCACGTGGCTGAGCAGGCACTGATATCGTGACTGAGCATGCACTGATCATGTGCCGGGAGCCGGGGAGGCATTCCACTCTGGACAAAGGTCATGAGGAAGGAGGCTCGGCATACGCAAATGCGGGATCGAGCCTCAGGAGTCCACCCGGATATTCTCGAGCATCTCCCCCAAAAAAACCGAGTCTGCCTACTGTATTGCTTTGTGCTCTCACCTCTGATTTCACTGGGGGCTGTCCCCCACCACCATCTCGCTCTCTCTGTCAAAGAGTTAACTTACAGCTCCAATTCATAAAGTTCCTTGTCATTCTTCCCTTTAACTTCCAGCTGAGTCTCCATCTGGAGCGCGGAACCCACCACGCTTACTAATTATGCCTGGGCTGCTAAGACCCACTCGAGAAGGTGTCTAGGGTGAGGCACCTTTCGCTATTCGAGAGGGCGCCTGCGGCCTACGTAAGTGGTGCAAACTTCTTGTCTTGAAGTTTGATTGGTCTTCCGCGTAAACCAAGCTACTCAGTCTCTTTTCTCCACCGAATTTTCCTACTGAGCTCTCCTCATACTATTATTCTTGACATCTCTGATTAGCATATAAATAGTCGCCTAGGCCATCTCTCCTTCGAATACCCTGGATCAGTTGGGGCTGGTCCCCGGCAGGTGGCGACCGAACAGGGACCTCAGGAGGCAATACTCAAAGAGCTGAGCAGACACGAACCACGCAATCAGCAGGCAATAAGCATGGAGCTCAGCAGTGACGAATCATGCTGCTCAACTGGCAATAATCAAGCACGTGACCAGGCAGGAATCACGCAGCTCAGCTGGCAATTGTCAAGCAGATGAGCCGACAGGAATCACGCAGCTCAGCTGGCAATTGTCATGCAGATGAGCCGGCAGGAATCACGCAGCTCAGCAGGCCCTGATCACGTGACTCTGCAGGCACTGATCACGTGGCTGATCAAGTCCAGATCACGTGACTGAGCATGCACTGATCACGTGGCTATCATGCACTGATGACGTGACTGCGCATGCACTGATGACGTGGCTGATCGGGCACTGATCACATGGCTCATCATGCACTGATCACGTGTTTATCAGGCAATGATCAGTGACTGACAGGCGCTGATCATGGGACTGTGCACGCACTGATCACGTGGCTATCATGCACTGATCACGTGACTGCGCATGCACTGATGACGTGGCTGTTCGGGCACTGATCACGTGTTTATCAGGCAGTGATCAGTGACTGACAGGCGCTGATCAGGGGACTGTGCACGCACTGATCAGGTGGCTGATCAGGAACTGACCACCTGACCGCGCATGCAGTGATCACGTGGCTGGTCGTTCACTGATCACGTGTTTATCATACGGTGATCACGTGACTGAGAGGCGCTGATCACGTGACTGTGCCGTCAGTGATCACGTGGCTGAGCAGGCACTGATATCGTGACTGAGCATGCACTGATCATGTGCCGGGAGCCGGGGAGGCATTCCACTCTGGACAAAGGTCATGAGGAAGGAGGCTCGGCATACGCAAATGCGGGATCGAGCCTCAGGAGTCCACCCGGATATTCTCGAGCATCTCCCCCAAAAAAACCGGAGTCTGCCTACTGTATTGCTTTGTGCTCTCACCTCTGATTTCACTGGGGGCTGTCCCCCACCACCATCTCGCTCTCTCTGTCAAAGAGTTAACTTACAGCTCCAATTCATAAAGTTCCTTGTCATTCTTCCCTTTAACTTCCAGCTGAGTCTCCATCTGGAGCGCGGAACCCACCACGCTTACTAATTATGCCTGGGCTGCTAAGACCCACTCGAGAAGGTGTCTAGGGTGAGGCACCTTTCGCTATTCGAGAGGGCGCCTGCGGCCTACGTAAGTGGTGCAAACTTCTTGTCTTGAAGTTTGATTGGTCTTCCGCGTAAACCAAGCTACTCAGTCTCTTTTCTCCACCGAATTTTCCTACTGAGCTCTCCTCATACTATTATTCTTGACATCTCTGATTAGCATATAAATAGTCGCCTAGGCCATCTCTCCTTCGAATACCCTGGATCAGTTGGGGCTGGTCCCCGGCAGGTGGCGACCGAACAGGGACCTCAGGAGGCAATACTCAAAGAGCTGAGCAGACACGAACCACGCAATCAGCAGGCAATAAGCATGGAGCTCAGCAGTGACGAATCATGCTGCTCAACTGGCAATAATCAAGCACGTGACCAGGCAGGAATCACGCAGCTCAGCTGGCAATTGTCAAGCAGATGAGCCGACAGGAATCACGCAGCTCAGCTGGCAATTGTCATGCAGATGAGCCGGCAGGAATCACGCAGCTCAGCAGGCCCTGATCACGTGACTCTGCAGGCACTGATCACGTGGCTGATCAAGTCCAGATCACGTGACTGAGCATGCACTGATCACGTGGCTATCATGCACTGATGACGTGACTGCGCATGCACTGATGACGTGGCTGATCGGGCACTGATCACATGGCTCATCATGCACTGATCACGTGTTTATCAGGCAATGATCAGTGACTGACAGACGCTGATCATGGGACTGTGCACGCACTGATCACGTGGCTATCATGCACTGATCACGTGACTGATGCACACGTGCTGATCATGGCTGACTGATCACGACTGCATGCACTGATCACGTGCATGCACTGATCACGTGACTGCATGCACTGATGGCTGTTCGGGCACTGATCACGTGTTTATCAGGCAGTGATCAGTGACTGACAGGCGCTGATCAGGGGACTGTGCACGCACTGATCAGGTGGCTGATCAGGAACTGACCAGCTGACTGCGCATGCAGTGATCACGTGGCTGGTCGTTCACTGATCACGTGTTTATCATACGGTGATCACGTGACTGAGAGGCGCTGATCACGTGACTGTGCCGTCAGTGATCACGTGGCTGAGCAGGCACTGATATCGTGACTGAGCATGCACTGATCATGTGCCGGGAGCCGGGGAGGCATTCCACTCTGGACAAAGGTCATGAGGAAGGAGGCTCGGCATACGCAAATGCGGGATCGAGCCTCAGGAGTCCACCCGGATATTCTCGAGCATCTCCCCCCAAAACCGGAGTCTGCCTACTGTATTGCTTTGTGCTCTCACCTCTGATTTCACTGGGGGCTGTCCCCCACCACCATCTCGCTCTCTCTGTCAAAGAGTTAACTTACAGCTCCAATTCATAAAGTTCCTTGTCATTCTTCCCTTTAACTTCCAGCTGAGTCTCCATCTGGAGTGCGGAACCCACCACGCTTACTAATTATGCCTGGGCTGCTAAGACCCACTCGAGAAGGTGTCTAGGGTGAGGCACCTTTCGCTATTCGAGAGGGCGCCTGCGGCCTACGTAAGTGGTGCAAACTTCTTGTCTTGAAGTTTGATTGGTCTTCCGCGTAAACCAAGCTACTCAGTCTCTTTTCTCCACCGAATTTTCCTACTGAGCTCTCCTCATACTATTATTCTTGACATCTCTGATTAGCATATAAATAGTCGCCTAGGCCATCTCTCCTTCGAATACCCTGGATCAGTTGGGGCTGGTCCCCGGCAGGTGGCGACCGAACAGGGACCTCAGGAGGCAATACTCAAAGAGCTGAGCAGACACGAACCACGCAATCAGCAGGCAATAAGCATGGAGCTCAGCAGTGACGAATCATGCTGCTCAACTGGCAATAATCAAGCACGTGACCAGGCAGGAATCACGCAGCTCAGCTGGCAATTGTCAAGCAGATGAGCCGACAGGAATCACGCAGCTCAGCTGGCAATTGTCATGCAGATGAGCCGGCAGGAATCACGCAGCTCAGCAGGCCCTGATCACGTGACTCTGCAGGCACTGATCACGTGGCTGATCAAGTCCAGATCACGTGACTGAGCATGCACTGATCACGTGGCTATCATGCACTGATGACGTGACTGCGCATGCACTGATGACGTGGCTGATCGGGCACTGATCACATGGCTCATCATGCACTGATCACGTGTTTATCAGGCAATGATCAGTGACTGACAGGCGCTGATCATGGGACTGTGCACGCACTGATCACGTGGCTATCATGCACTGATCACGTGACTGCGCATGCACTGATGACGTGGCTGTTCGGGCACTGATCACGTGTTTATCAGGCAGTGATCAGTGACTGACAGGCGCTGATCAGGGGACTGTGCACGCACTGATCAGGTGGCTGATCAGGAACTGACCACCTGACCGCGCATGCAGTGATCACGTGGCTGGTCGTTCACTGATCACGTGTTTATCATACGGTGATCACGTGACTGAGAGGCGCTGATCACGTGACTGTGCCGTCAGTGATCACGTGGCTGAGCAGGCACTGATATCGTGACTGAGCATGCACTGATCATGTGCCGGGAGCCGGGGAGGCATTCCACTCTGGACAAAGGTCATGAGGAAGGAGGCTCGGCATACGCAAATGCGGGATCGAGCCTCAGGAGTCCACCCGGATATTCTCGAGCATCTCCCCCCAAAAACCGGAGTCTGCCTACTGTATTGCTTTGTGCTCTCACCTCTGATTTCACTGGGGGCTGTCCCCCACCACCATCTCGCTCTCTCTGTCAAAGAGTTAACTTACAGCTCCAATTCATAAAGTTCCTTGTCATTCTTCCCTTTAACTTCCAGCTGAGTCTCCATCTGGAGCGCGGAACCCACCACGCTTACTAATTATGCCTGGGCTGCTAAGACCCACTCGAGAAGGTGTCTAGGGTGAGGCACCTTTCGCTATTCGAGAGGGCGCCTGCGGCCTACGTAAGTGGTGCAAACTTCTTGTCTTGAAGTTTGATTGGTCTTCCGCGTAAACCAAGCTACTCAGTCTCTTTTCTCCACCGAATTTTCCTACTGAGCTCTCCTCATACTATTATTCTTGACATCTCTGATTAGCATATAAATAGTCGCCTAGGCCATCTCTCCTTCGAATACCCTGGATCAGTTGGGGCTGGTCCCCGGCAGGTGGCGACCGAACAGGGACCTCAGGAGGCAATACTCAAAGAGCTGAGCAGACACGAACCACGCAATCAGCAGGCAATAAGCATGGAGCTCAGCAGTGACGAATCATGCTGCTCAACTGGCAATAATCAAGCACGTGACCAGGCAGGAATCACGCAGCTCAGCTGGCAATTGTCAAGCAGATGAGCCGACAGGAATCACGCAGCTCAGCTGGCAATTGTCATGCAGATGAGCCGGCAGGAATCACGCAGCTCAGCAGGCCCTGATCACGTGACTCTGCAGGCACTGATCACGTGGCTGATCAAGTCCAGATCACGTGACTGAGCATGCACTGATCACGTGGCTATCATGCACTGATGACGTGACTGCGCATGCACTGATGACGTGGCTGATCGGGCACTGATCACATGGCTCATCATGCACTGATCACGTGTTTATCAGGCAATGATCAGTGACTGACAGGCGCTGATCATGGGACTGTGCACGCACTGATCACGTGGCTATCATGCACTGATCACGTGACTGCGCATGCACTGATGACGTGGCTGTTCGGGCACTGATCACGTGTTTATCAGGCAGTGATCAGTGACTGACAGGCGCTGATCAGGGGACTGTGCACGCACTGATCAGGTGGCTGATCAGGAACTGACCACCTGACCGCGCATGCAGTGATCACGTGGCTGGTCGTTCACTGATCACGTGTTTATCATACGGTGATCACGTGACTGAGAGGCGCTGATCACGTGACTGTGCCGTCAGTGATCACGTGGCTGAGCAGGCACTGATATCGTGACTGAGCATGCACTGATCATGTGCCGGGAGCCGGGGAGGCATTCCACTCTGGACAAAGGTCATGAGGAAGGAGGCTCGGCATACGCAAATGCGGGATCGAGCCTCAGGAGTCCACCCGGATATTCTCGAGCATCTCCCCCCAAAAAAACCAGAGTCTGCCTACTGTATTGCTTTGTGCTCTCACCTCTGATTTCACTGGGGGCTGTCCCCCACCACCATCTCGCTCTCTCTGTCAAAGAGTTAACTTACAGCTCCAATTCATAAAGTTCCTTGTCATTCTTCCCTTTAACTTCCAGCTGAGTCTCCATCTGGAGCGCGGAACCCACCACGCTTACTAATTATGCCTGGGCTGCTAAGACCCACTCGAGAAGGTGTCTAGGGTGAGGCACCTTTCGCTATTCGAGAGGGCGCCTGCGGCCTACGTAAGTGGTGCAAACTTCTTGTCTTGAAGTTTGATTGGTCTTCCGCGTAAACCAAGCTACTCAGTCTCTTTTCTCCACCGAATTTTCCTACTGAGCTCTCCTCATACTATTATTCTTGACATCTCTGATTAGCATATAAATAGTCGCCTAGGCCATCTCTCCTTCGAATACCCTGGATCAGTTGGGGCTGGTCCCCGGCAGGTGGCGACCGAACAGGGACCTCAGGAGGCAATACTCAAAGAGCTGAGCAGACACGAACCACGCAATCAGCAGGCAATAAGCATGGAGCTCAGCAGTGACGAATCATGCTGCTCAACTGGCAATAATCAAGCACGTGACCAGGCAGGAATCACGCAGCTCAGCTGGCAATTGTCAAGCAGATGAGCCGACAGGAATCACGCAGCTCAGCTGGCAATTGTCATGCAGATGAGCCGGCAGGAATCACGCAGCTCAGCAGGCCCTGATCACGTGACTCTGCAGGCACTGATCACGTGGCTGATCAAGTACAGATCACGTGACTGAGCATGCACTGATCACGCATGCACTGATCACGTGGCTGATCATCCAGATCACGTGACTGAGCATGCACTGATCACGTGGCTATCATGCACTGATGACGTGACTGCGCATGCACTGATGACGTGGCTGATCAGGCACTGATCACATGGCTCATCATGCACTGATCACGTGTTTATCAGGCAATGATCAGTGACTGACTGCGCTGATCATGGGACTGTGCACGCACTGATCACGTGGCTATCATGCACTGATCACGTGACTGCGCATGCACATGCTGATCATGCACTGATCAGTGGCTGTGATCACGCTGATCATGCACTGATCACGTGGCTATCATGCACTGATCACGTGACTGCGCATGCACTGATGACGTGGCTGATCAGGCACTGATCACATGGCTCATCATGCACTGATCACGTGTTTATCAGGCAATGATCAGTGACTGACAGGCGCTGATCATGGGACTGTGCACGCACTGATCACGTGGCTATCATGCACTGATCACGTGACTGCGCATGCACTGATGACGTGGCTGTTCGGGCACTGATCACGTGTTTATCAGGCAGTGATCAGTGACTGACAGGCGCTGATCAGGGGACTGTGCACGCACTGATCAGGTGGCTGATCAGGAACTGACCACCTGACTGCGCATGCAGTGATCACGTGGCTGGTCGTTCACTGATCACGTGTTTATCATACGGTGATCACGTGACTGAGAGGCGCTGATCACGTGACTGTGCCGTCAGTGATCACGTGGCTGAGCAGGCACTGATATCGTGACTGAGCATGCACTGATCATGTGCCGGGAGCCGGGGAGGCATTCCACTCTGGACAAAGGTCATGAGGAAGGAGGCTCGGCATACGCAAATGCGGGATCGAGCCTCAGGAGTCCACCCGGATATTCTCGAGCATCTCCCCCAAAAAAACCGGAGTCTGCCTACTGTATTGCTTTGTGCTCTCACCTCTGATTTCACTGGGGGCTGTCCCCCACCACCATCTCGCTCTCTCTGTCAAAGAGTTAACTTACAGCTCCAATTCATAAAGTTCCTTGTCATTCTTCCCTTTAACTTCCAGCTGAGTCTCCATCTGGAGCGCGGAACCCACCACGCTTACTAATTATGCCTGGGCTGCTAAGACCCACTCGAGAAGGTGTCTAGGGTGAGGCACCTTTCGCTATTCGAGAGGGCGCCTGCGGCCTACGTAAGTGGTGCAAACTTCTTGTCTTGAAGTTTGATTGGTCTTCCGCGTAAACCAAGCTACTCAGTCTCTTTTCTCCACCGAATTTTCCTACTGAGCTCTCCTCATACTATTATTCTTGACATCTCTGATTAGCATATAAATAGTCGCCTAGGCCATCTCTCCTTCGAATACCCTGGATCAGTTGGGGCTGGTCCCCGGCAGGTGGCGACCGAACAGGGACCTCAGGAGGCAATACTCAAAGAGCTGAGCAGACACGAACCACGCAATCAGCAGGCAATAAGCATGGAGCTCAGCAGTGACGAATCATGCTGCTCAACTGGCAATAATCAAGCACGTGACCAGGCAGGAATCACGCAGCTCAGCTGGCAATTGTCAAGCAGATGAGCCGACAGGAATCACGCAGCTCAGCTGGCAATTGTCATGCAGATGAGCCGGCAGGAATCACGCAGCTCAGCAGGCCCTGATCACGTGACTCTGCAGGCACTGATCACGTGGCTGATCAAGTCCAGATCACGTGACTGAGCATGCACTGATCACGTGGCTATCATGCACTGATGACGTGACTGCGCATGCACTGATGACGTGGCTGATCGGGCACTGATCACATGGCTCATCATGCACTGATCACGTGTTTATCAGGCAATGATCAGTGACTGACAGGCGCTGATCATGGGACTGTGCACGCACTGATCACGTGGCTATCATGCACTGATCACGTGACTGCGCATGCACTGATGACGTGGCTGTTCGGGCACTGATCACGTGTTTATCAGGCAGTGATCAGTGACTGACAGGCGCTGATCAGGGGACTGTGCACGCACTGATCAGGTGGCTGATCAGGAACTGACCACCTGACCGCGCATGCAGTGATCACGTGGCTGGTCGTTCACTGATCACGTGTTTATCATACGGTGATCACGTGACTGAGAGGCGCTGATCACGTGACTGTGCCGTCAGTGATCACGTGGCTGAGCAGGCACTGATATCGTGACTGAGCATGCACTGATCATGTGCCGGGAGCCGGGGAGGCATTCCACTCTGGACAAAGGTCATGAGGAAGGAGGCTCGGCATACGCAAATGCGGGATCGAGCCTCAGGAGTCCACCCGGATATTCTCGAGCATCTCCCCCCAAAAAACCGGAGTCTGCCTACTGTATTGCTTTGTGCTCTCACCTCTGATTTCACTGGGGGCTGTCCCCCACCACCATCTCGCTCTCTCTGTCAAAGAGTTAACTTACAGCTCCAATTCATAAAGTTCCTTGTCATTCTTCCCTTTAACTTCCAGCTGAGTCTCCATCTGGAGCGCGGAACCCACCACGCTTACTAATTATGCCTGGGCTGCTAAGACCCACTCGAGAAGGTGTCTAGGGTGAGGCACCTTTCGCTATTCGAGAGGGCGCCTGCGGCCTACGTAAGTGGTGCAAACTTCTTGTCTTGAAGTTTGATTGGTCTTCCGCGTAAACCAAGCTACTCAGTCTCTTTTCTCCACCGAATTTTCCTACTGAGCTCTCCTCATACTATTATTCTTGACATCTCTGATTAGCATATAAATAGTCGCCTAGGCCATCTCTCCTTCGAATACCCTGGATCAGTTGGGGCTGGTCCCCGGCAGGTGGCGACCGAACAGGGACCTCAGGAGGCAATACTCAAAGAGCTGAGCAGACACGAACCACGCAATCAGCAGGCAATAAGCATGGAGCTCAGCAGTGACGAATCATGCTGCTCAACTGGCAATAATCAAGCACGTGACCAGGCAGGAATCACGCAGCTCAGCTGGCAATTGTCAAGCAGATGAGCCGACAGGAATCACGCAGCTCAGCTGGCAATTGTCATGCAGATGAGCCGGCAGGAATCACGCAGCTCAGCAGGCCCTGATCACGTGACTCTGCAGGCACTGATCACGTGGCTGATCAAGTACAGATCACGTGACTGAGCATGCACTGATCACGTGGCTATCATGCACTGATGACGTGACTGCGCATGCACTGATGACGTGGCTGATCGGGCACTGATCACATGGCTCATCATGCACTGATCACGTGTTTATCAGGCAATGATCAGTGACTGACAGGCGCTGATCATGGGACTGTGCACGCACTGATCACGTGGCTATCATGCACTGATCACGTGACTGATGCACTGATGACGTGATCATGCACTGATCATGGCTGATCATGATCACGTGATGCATGCACTGCTATCATGCACTGATGACTGCGCATGCACTGATGGCTGATGATCACATGGCTCATCATGCACTGATCACGTGTTTATCAGGCAATGATCAGTGACTGACAGGCGCTGATCATGGGACTGTGCACGCACTGATCACGTGGCTATCATGCACTGATCACGTGACTGCGCATGCACTGATGACGTGGCTGTTCGGGCACTGATCACGTGTTTATCAGGCAGTGATCAGTGACTGACAGGCGCTGATCAGGGGACTGTGCACGCACTGATCAGGTGGCTGATCAGGAACTGACCACCTGACCGCGCATGCAGTGATCACGTGGCTGGTCGTTCACTGATCACGTGTTTATCATACGGTGATCACGTGACTGAGAGGCGCTGATCACGTGACTGTGCCGTCAGTGATCACGTGGCTGAGCAGGCACTGATATCGTGACTGAGCATGCACTGATCATGTGCCGGGAGCCGGGGAGGCATTCCACTCTGGACAAAGGTCATGAGGAAGGAGGCTCGGCATACGCAAATGCGGGATCGAGCCTCAGGAGTCCACCCGGATATTCTCGAGCATCTCCCCCAAAAAAACCGGAGTCTGCCTACTGTATTGCTTTGTGCTCTCACCTCTGATTTCACTGGGGGCTGTCCCCCACCACCATCTCGCTCTCTCTGTCAAAGAGTTAACTTACAGCTCCAATTCATAAAGTTCCTTGTCATTCTTCCCTTTAACTTCCAGCTGAGTCTCCATCTGGAGCGCGGAACCCACCACGCTTACTAATTATGCCTGGGCTGCTAAGACCCACTCGAGAAGGTGTCTAGGGTGAGGCACCTTTCGCTATTCGAGAGGGCGCCTGCGGCCTACGTAAGTGGTGCAAACTTCTTGTCTTGAAGTTTGATTGGTCTTCCGCGTAAACCAAGCTACTCAGTCTCTTTTCTCCACCGAATTTTCCTACTGAGCTCTCCTCATACTATTATTCTTGACATCTCTGATTAGCATATAAATAGTCGCCTAGGCCATCTCTCCTTCGAATACCCTGGATCAGTTGGGGCTGGTCCCCGGCAGGTGGCGACCGAACAGGGACCTCAGGAGGCAATACTCAAAGAGCTGAGCAGACACGAACCACGCAATCAGCAGGCAATAAGCATGGAGCTCAGCAGTGACGAATCATGCTGCTCAACTGGCAATAATCAAGCACGTGACCAGGCAGGAATCACGCAGCTCAGCTGGCAATTGTCAAGCAGATGAGCCGACAGGAATCACGCAGCTCAGCTGGCAATTGTCATGCAGATGAGCCGGCAGGAATCACGCAGCTCAGCAGGCCCTGATCACGTGACTGATCATGCAGATCACGTGACTGATCATGCACTGATCACGTGCCATCATGCACGTGGCTGATCATGCACTGATCACGTGGCTATCATGCACTGATCACGTGATCATGCATGATCTGACTGACATGCACTGATCATGACTGTGCACTGATCACGTGGCTATCATGCACTGATCACGTGATGGCATGGCTGATCATGCACTGATCACGTGTTTATCAGGCAATGATCAGTGACTGACAGGCGCTGATCATGGGACTGTGCACGCACTGATCACGTGGCTATCATGCACTGATCACGTGACTGCGCATGCACTGATGACGTGGCTGTTCGGGCACTGATCACGTGTTTATCAGGCAGTGATCAGTGACTGACAGGCGCTGATCAGGGGACTGTGCACGCACTGATCAGGTGGCTGATCAGGAACTGACCACCTGACCGCGCATGCAGTGATCACGTGGCTGGTCGTTCACTGATCACGTGTTTATCATACGGTGATCACGTGACTGAGAGGCGCTGATCACGTGACTGTGCCGTCAGTGATCACGTGGCTGAGCAGGCACTGATATCGTGACTGAGCATGCACTGATCATGTGCCGGGAGCCGGGGAGGCATTCCACTCTGGACAAAGGTCATGAGGAAGGAGGCTCGGCATACGCAAATGCGGGATCGAGCCTCAGGAGTCCACCCGGATATTCTCGAGCATCTCCCCCCCAAAAAACCGGAGTCTGCCTACTGTATTGCTTTGTGCTCTCACCTCTGATTTCACTGGGGGCTGTCCCCCACCACCATCTCGCTCTCTCTGTCAAAGAGTTAACTTACAGCTCCAATTCATAAAGTTCCTTGTCATTCTTCCCTTTAACTTCCAGCTGAGTCTCCATCTGGAGCGCGGAACCCACCACGCTTACTAATTATGCCTGGGCTGCTAAGACCCACTCGAGAAGGTGTCTAGGGTGAGGCACCTTTCGCTATTCGAGAGGGCGCCTGCGGCCTACGTAAGTGGTGCAAACTTCTTGTCTTGAAGTTTGATTGGTCTTCCGCGTAAACCAAGCTACTCAGTCTCTTTTCTCCACCGAATTTTCCTACTGAGCTCTCCTCATACTATTATTCTTGACATCTCTGATTAGCATATAAATAGTCGCCTAGGCCATCTCTCCTTCGAATACCCTGGATCAGTTGGGGCTGGTCCCCGGCAGGTGGCGACCGAACAGGGACCTCAGGAGGCAATACTCAAAGAGCTGAGCAGACACGAACCACGCAATCAGCAGGCAATAAGCATGGAGCTCAGCAGTGACGAATCATGCTGCTCAACTGGCAATAATCAAGCACGTGACCAGGCAGGAATCACGCAGCTCAGCTGGCAATTGTCAAGCAGATGAGCCGGCAGGAATCACGCAGCTCAGCAGGCCCTGATCACGTGACTCTGCAGGCACTGATCACGTGGCTGATCAAGTCCAGATCACGTGACTGAGCATGCACTGATCACGTGGCTATCATGCACTGATGACGTGACTGCGCATGCACTGATGACGTGGCTGATCGGGCACTGATCACATGGCTCATCATGCACTGATCACGTGTTTATCAGGCAATGATCAGTGACTGACAGGCGCTGATCATGGGACTGTGCACGCACTGATCACGTGGCTATCATGCACTGATCACGTGACTGCGCATGCACTGATGACGTGGCTGTTCGGGCACTGATCACGTGTTTATCAGGCAGTGATCAGTGACTGACAGGCGCTGATCAGGGGACTGTGCACGCACTGATCAGGTGGCTGATCAGGAACTGACCACCTGACCGCGCATGCAGTGATCACGTGGCTGGTCGTTCACTGATCACGTGTTTATCATACGGTGATCACGTGACTGAGAGGCGCTGATCACGTGACTGTGCCGTCAGTGATCACGTGGCTGAGCAGGCACTGATATCGTGACTGAGCATGCACTGATCATGTGCCGGGAGCCGGGGAGGCATTCCACTCTGGACAAAGGTCATGAGGAAGGAGGCTCGGCATACGCAAATGCGGGATCGAGCCTCAGGAGTCCACCCGGATATTCTCGAGCATCTCCCCCAAAAAAACCGGAGTCTGCCTACTGTATTGCTTTGTGCTCTCACCTCTGATTTCACTGGGGGCTGTCCCCCACCACCATCTCGCTCTCTCTGTCAAAGAGTTAACTTACAGCTCCAATTCATAAAGTTCCTTGTCATTCTTCCCTTTAACTTCCAGCTGAGTCTCCATCTGGAGCGCGGAACCCACCACGCTTACTAATTATGCCTGGGCTGCTAAGACCCACTCGAGAAGGTGTCTAGGGTGAGGCACCTTTCGCTATTCGAGAGGGCGCCTGCGGCCTACGTAAGTGGTGCAAACTTCTTGTCTTGAAGTTTGATTGGTCTTCCGCGTAAACCAAGCTACTCAGTCTCTTTTCTCCACCGAATTTTCCTACTGAGCTCTCCTCATACTATTATTCTTGACATCTCTGATTAGCATATAAATAGTCGCCTAGGCCATCTCTCCTTCGAATACCCTGGATCAGTTGGGGCTGGTCCCCGGCAGGTGGCGACCGAACAGGGACCTCAGGAGGCAATACTCAAAGAGCTGAGCAGACACGAACCACGCAATCAGCAGGCAATAAGCATGGAGCTCAGCAGTGACGAATCATGCTGCTCAACTGGCAATAATCAAGCACGTGACCAGGCAGGAATCACGCAGCTCAGCTGGCAATTGTCAAGCAGATGAGCCGACAGGAATCACGCAGCTCAGCTGGCAATTGTCATGCAGATGAGCCGGCAGGAATCACGCAGCTCAGCAGGCCCTGATCACGTGACTCTGCAGGCACTGATCACGTGGCTGATCAAGTCCAGATCACGTGACTGAGCATGCACTGATCACGTGGCTATCATGCACTGATGACGTGACTGCGCATGCACTGATGACGTGGCTGATCAGGCACTGATCACATGGCTCATCATGCACTGATCACGTGTTTATCAGGCAATGATCAGTGACTGACAGGCGCTGATCATGGGACTGTGCACTGATCACGTGGCTATCATGCACTGATCACGTGACTGCGCATGCACTGATGACGTGGCTGTTGCACTGATCACGTGATCAGGCAGTGATCAGTGACTGACAGGCGCTGATCATGACTGTGCATGCACTGATCACGTGGCTATCATGCACTGATCACGTGACTGATGCTGATCATGCACTGATCACGTGTTTATCAGGCACTGATCAGTGACTGACAGGCGCTGATCATGGGACTGTGCACGCACTGATCACGTGGCTATCATGCACTGATCACGTGACTGCATGCACTGATGACGTGGCTGTTCGGGCACTGATCACGTGTTTATCAGGCAGTGATCAGTGACTGACAGGCGCTGATCAGGGGACTGTGCACGCACTGATCAGGTGGCTGATCAGGAACTGACCACCTGACTGCGCATGCAGTGATCACGTGGCTGGTCGTTCACTGATCACGTGTTTATCATACGGTGATCACGTGACTGAGAGGCGCTGATCACGTGACTGTGCCGTCAGTGATCACGTGGCTGAGCAGGCACTGATATCGTGACTGAGCATGCACTGATCATGTGCCGGGAGCCGGGGAGGCATTCCACTCTGGACAAAGGTCATGAGGAAGGAGGCTCGGCATACGCAAATGCGGGATCGAGCCTCAGGAGTCCACCCGGATATTCTCGAGCATCTCCCCCCAAAAAACCAGAGTCTGCCTACTGTATTGCTTTGTGCTCTCACCTCTGATTTCACTGGGGGCTGTCCCCCACCACCATCTCGCTCTCTCTGTCAAAGAGTTAACTTACAGCTCCAATTCATAAAGTTCCTTGTCATTCTTCCCTTTAACTTCCAGCTGAGTCTCCATCTGGAGCGCGGAACCCACCACGCTTACTAATTATGCCTGGGCTGCTAAGACCCACTCGAGAAGGTGTCTAGGGTGAGGCACCTTTCGCTATTCGAGAGGGCGCCTGCGGCCTACGTAAGTGGTGCAAACTTCTTGTCTTGAAGTTTGATTGGTCTTCCGCGTAAACCAAGCTACTCAGTCTCTTTTCTCCACCGAATTTTCCTACTGAGCTCTCCTCATACTATTATTCTTGACATCTCTGATTAGCATATAAATAGTCGCCTAGGCCATCTCTCCTTCGAATACCCTGGATCAGTTGGGGCTGGTCCCCGGCAGGTGGCGACCGAACAGGGACCTCAGGAGGCAATACTCAAAGAGCTGAGCAGACACGAACCACGCAATCAGCAGGCAATAAGCATGGAGCTCAGCAGTGACGAATCATGCTGCTCAACTGGCAATAATCAAGCACGTGACCAGGCAGGAATCACGCAGCTCAGCTGGCAATTGTCAAGCAGATGAGCCGACAGGAATCACGCAGCTCAGATGGCAATTGTCATGCAGATGAGCCGGGAGGAATCACGCAGCTCAGCAGGCCCTGATCACGTGACTCTGCAGGCACTGATCACGTGGCTGATCAAGTACAGATCACGTGACTGAGCATGCACTGATCACGTGGCTATCATGCACTGATGACGTGACTGCGCATGCACTGATGACGTGGCTGATCAGGCACTGATCACATGGCTCATCATGCACTGATCACCTGTTTATCAGGCAATGATCAGTGACTGACAGGCGCTGATCATGGGACTGTGCACGCACTGATCACGTGGCTATCATGCACTGATCACGTGACTGCGCATGCACTGATCACGTGGCTGGTCGGGCACTGATCACGTGTTTATCATACAGTGATCACGTGACTGACAGGCGCTGATCACGTGACTGTGCCGTCAGTGATCACGTGGCTGAGCAGGCACTGATATCGTGACTGAGCATGCACTGATCATGTGCCGGGAGCCGGGGAGGCATTCCACTCTGGACAAAGGTCATGAGGAAGGAGGCTCGGCATACGCAAATGCGGGATCGAGCCTCAGGAGTCCACCCGGATATTCTCGAGCATCTCCCCCAAAAAACCAGAGTCTGCCTACTGTATTGCTTTGTGCTCTCACCTCTGATTTCACTGGGGGCTGTCCCCCACCACCATCTCGCTCTCTCTGTCAAAGAGTTAACTTACAGCTCCAATTCATAAAGTTCCTTGTCATTCTTCCCTTTAACTTCCAGCTGAGTCTCCATCTGGAGCGCGGAACCCACCACGCTTACTAATTATGCCTGGGCTGCTAAGACCCACTCGAGAAGGTGTCTAGGGTGAGGCACCTTTCGCTATTCGAGAGGGCGCCTGCGGCCTACGTAAGTGGTGCAAACTTCTTGTCTTGAAGTTTGATTGGTCTTCCGCGTAAACCAAGCTACTCAGTCTCTTTTCTCCACCGAATTTTCCTACTGAGCTCTCCTCATACTATTATTCTTGACATCTCTGATTAGCATATAAATAGTCGCCTAGGCCATCTCTCCTTCGAATACCCTGGATCAGTTGGGGCTGGTCCCCGGCAGGTGGCGACCGAACAGGGACCTCAGGAGGCAATACTCAAAGAGCTGAGCAGACACGAACCACGCAACCAGCAGGCAATAGGCATGGAGCTCAGCAGTGACGAATCATGCTGCTCAACTGGCAATAATCAAGCACGTGACCAGGCAGGAATCACGCAGCTCAGCTGGCAATTGTCAAGCAGATGAGCCGACAGGAATCACGCAGCTCAGCAGGCCCTGATCACGTGACTCTGCAGGCACTGATCACGTGGCTGATCAAGTCCAGATCACGTGACTGAGCATGCACTGATCACGTGGCTATCATGCACTGATGACGTGGCTGATCGGGCACTGATCACATGGCTCATCATGCACTGATCACGTGTTTATCAGGCAATGATCAGTGACTGACAGGCGCTGATCATGGGACTGTGCACGCACTGATCACGTGGCTATCATGCACTGATCACGTGACTGCGCATGCACTGATGACGTGGCTGTTCGGGCACTGATCACGTGTTTATCAGGCAGTGATCAGTGACTGACAGGCGCTGATCAGGGGACTGTGCACGCACTGATCAGGTGGCTGATCAGGAACTGACCACCTGACTGCGCATGCAGTGATCACGTGGCTGGTCGTTCACTGATCACGTGTTTATCGTACGGTGATCACGTGACTGAGAGGCGCTGATCACGTGACTGTGCCGTCAGTGATCACGTGGCTGAGCAGGCACTGATATCGTGACTGAGCATGCACTGATCATGTGCCGGGAGCCGGGGAGGCATTCCACTCTGGACAAAGGTCATGAGGAAGGAGGCTCGGCATACGCAAATGCGGGATCGAGCCTCAGGAGTCCACCCGGATATTCTCGAGCATCTCCCCCCCAAAAACCGGAGTCTGCCTACTGTATTGCTTTGTGCTCTCACCTCTGATTTCACTGGGGGCTGTCCCCCACCACCATCTCGCTCTCTCTGTCAAAGAGTTAACTTACAGCTCCAATTCATAAAGTTCCTTGTCATTCTTCCCTTTAACTTCCAGCTGAGTCTCCATCTGGAGCGCGGAACCCACCACGCTTACTAATTATGCCTGGGCTGCTAAGACCCACTCGAGAAGGTGTCTAGGGTGAGGCACCTTTCGCTATTCGAGAGGGCGCCTGCGGCCTACGTAAGTGGTGCAAACTTCTTGTCTTGAAGTTTGATTGGTCTTCCGCGTAAACCAAGCTACTCAGTCTCTTTTCTCCACCGAATTTTCCTACTGAGCTCTCCTCATACTATTATTCTTGACATCTCTGATTAGCATATAAATAGTCGCCTAGGCCATCTCTCCTTCGAATACCCTGGATCAGTTGGGGCTGGTCCCCGGCAGGTGGCGACCGAACAGGGACCTCAGGAGGCAATACTCAAAGAGCTGAGCAGACACGAACCACGCAATCAGCAGGCAATAAGCATGGAGCTCAGCAGTGACGAATCATGCTGCTCAACTGGCAATAATCAAGCACGTGACCAGGCAGGAATCACGCAGCTCAGCTGGCAATTGTCAAGCAGATGAGCCGACAGGAATCACGCAGCTCAGCTGGCAATTGTCATGCAGATGAGCCGGCAGGAATCACGCAGCTCAGCAGGCCCTGATCACGTGACTCTGCAGGCACTGATCACGTGGCTGATCAAGCAGATCACGTGACTGAGCATGCACTGATCACGTGGCTATCATGCACTGATCACGTGACTGCGCATGCACTGATCACGTGGCTGATCATGCACTGATCACATGGCTCATCATGCACTGATCACGTGTTTATCAGGCACTGATCAGTGACTGACAGGCACTGATCATGGGACTGTCATGCACTGATCACGTGGCTATCATGCACTGATCACGTGACTGCGCATGCACTGATCACGTGGCTGCACTGATCACGTGATCAGGCTGATCAGTGACTGACATGCACTGATCACTGTCACGCACTGATCACGTGGCTGATCATGACTGATCACGTGACTGCATGCACTGATCACGTGGCTGATCATGCACTGATCACATGGCTCATCATGCACTGATCACGTGTTTATCAGGCAATGATCAGTGACTGACAGGCGCTGATCATGGGACTGTGCACGCACTGATCACGTGGCTATCATGCACTGATCACGTGACTGCGCATGCACTGATGACGTGGCTGTTCGGGCACTGATCACGTGTTTATCAGGCAGTGATCAGTGACTGACAGGCGCTGATCATGGGACTGTGCACGCACTGATCAGGTGGCTGATCAGGAACTGACCACCTGACCGCGCATGCAGTGATCACGTGGCTGGTCGTTCACTGATCACGTGTTTATCATACGGTGATCACGTGACTGAGAGGCGCTGATCACGTGACTGTGCCGTCAGTGATCACGTGGCTGAGCAGGCACTGATATCGTGACTGAGCATGCACTGATCATGTGCCGGGAGCCGGGGAGGCATTCCACTCTGGACAAAGGTCATGAGGAAGGAGGCTCGGCATACGCAAATGCGGGATCGAGCCTCAGGAGTCCACCCGGATATTCTCGAGCATCTCCCCCAAAAAAACCGGAGTCTGCCTACTGTATTGCTTTGTGCTCTCACCTCTGATTTCACTGGGGGCTGTCCCCCACCACCATCTCGCTCTCTCTGTCAAAGAGTTAACTTACAGCTCCAATTCATAAAGTTCCTTGTCATTCTTCCCTTTAACTTCCAGCTGAGTCTCCATCTGGAGCGCGGAACCCACCACGCTTACTAATTATGCCTGGGCTGCTAAGACCCACTCGAGAAGGTGTCTAGGGTGAGGCACCTTTCGCTATTCGAGAGGGCGCCTGCGGCCTACGTAAGTGGTGCAAACTTCTTGTCTTGAAGTTTGATTGGTCTTCCGCGTAAACCAAGCTACTCAGTCTCTTTTCTCCACCGAATTTTCCTACTGAGCTCTCCTCATACTATTATTCTTGACATCTCTGATTAGCATATAAATAGTCGCCTAGGCCATCTCTCCTTCGAATACCCTGGATCAGTTGGGGCTGGTCCCCGGCAGGTGGCGACCGAACAGGGACCTCAGGAGGCAATACTCAAAGAGCTGAGCAGACACGAACCACGCAATCAGCAGGCAATAAGCATGGAGCTCAGCAGTGACGAATCATGCTGCTCAACTGGCAATAATCAAGCACGTGACCAGGCAGGAATCACGCAGCTCAGCTGGCAATTGTCAAGCAGATGAGCCGACAGGAATCACGCAGCTCAGCAGGCCCTGATCACGTGACTCTGCAGGCACTGATCACGTGGCTGATCAAGTCCAGATCACGTGACTGAGCATGCACTGATCACGTGGCTATCATGCACTGATGACGTGACTGATCATGCACTGATCACGTGGCTGATCATGCACTGATCACATGGCTCATCATGCACTGATCACGTGTTTATCAGGCAATGATCACTGACTGACAGGCGCTGATCATGGGACTGTGCACGCACTGATCCCGTGGCTATCATGCACTGATCACGTGGCTGTTCGAGCACTGATCACGTGTTTATCAGGCAGTGATCAGTGACTGACAGGGGCTGATCAGGGGACTGTGCACGCACTGATCAGGTGGCTGATCAGGAACTGACCACCTGACTGCGCATGCAGTGATCACGTGGCTGGTCGTTCACTGATCACGTGATTATCATACGGTGATCACGTGACTGAGAGGCGCTGATCACGTGACTGTGCCTTCAGTGATCACGTGGCTGAGCAGGCACTGATATCGTGACTGAGCATGCACTGATCATGTGCCGGGAGCCGGGGAGGCCTTCCACTCTGGACAAAGGTCATGAGGAAGGAGGCTCGGCATACGCAAATGCGGGATCGAGCCTCAGGAGTCCACCCGGATATTCTCGAGCATCTCCCCCCAAAAAACCGGAGTCTGCCTACTGTATTGCTTTGTGCTCTCACCTCTGATTTCACTGGGGGCTGTCCCCCACCACCATCTCGCTCTCTCTGTCAAAGAGTTAACTTACAGCTCCAATTCATAAAGTTCCTTGTCATTCTTCCCTTTAACTTCCAGCTGAGTCTCCATCTGGAGCGCGGAACCCACCACGCTTACTAATTATGCCTGGGCTGCTAAGACCCACTCGAGAAGGTGTCTAGGGTGAGGCACCTTTCGCTATTCGAGAGGGCGCCTGCGGCCTACGTAAGTGGTGCAAACTTCTTGTCTTGAAGTTTGATTGGTCTTCCGCGTAAACCAAGCTACTCAGTCTCTTTTCTCCACCGAATTTTCCTACTGAGCTCTCCTCATACTATTATTCTTGACATCTCTGATTAGCATATAAATAGTCGCCTAGGCCATCTCTCCTTCGAATACCCTGGATCAGTTGGGGCTGGTCCCCGGCAGGTGGCGACCGAACAGGGACCTCAGGAGGCAATACTCAAAGAGCTGAGCAGACACGAACCACGCAATCAGCAGGCAATAAGCATGGAGCTCAGCAGTGACGAATCATGCTGCTCAACTGGCAATAATCAAGCACGTGACCAGGCAGGAATCACGCAGCTCAGCTGGCAATTGTCAAGCAGATGAGCCGACAGGAATCACGCAGCTCAGATGGCAATTGTCATGCAGATGAGCCGGCAGGAATCACGCAGCTCAGCAGGCCCTGATCACGTGACTCTGCAGGCACTGATCACGTGGCTGATCAAGTCCAGATCACGTGACTGAGCATGCACTGATCACGTGGCTATCATGCACTGATCACGTGGCTGATCATGCACTGATCACGTGGCTACCATGTACTGATCACGTGACTGATCATGCACTGATCACGTGACTGATCATGCACTGATCACGTGGCTTATCATGCACTGATCATGTGACTGATCATGCACTGATCATGTGGTGTCACACACTGATCACGTGCCTCTGGAGGCACTGAACATGAGCTGAGTAGGCAGGAATCAGTCAGCAGGCTATAATCATGGAACTGACTCTGAGAAATCATGCTGCTCAGCTGGCAATGATCAAGTAGATGAGCAGGCAGGAATTACGCAGCACAGGTGGCAATTGTCAAGGAGATGACAGGCAGGAATCGTGCAGCTCAGCTGGAATTGTCAAGCAGATGAGCAGACAGTGATCACGCAGCTCAGCAGGCCCTGATCACGTGACTGATCATGCACTGATCACGTGACTGATCATGCACTGATCACGTGGCTATCATGCACTGATCACGTGGCTGATCATGCACTGATCACGTGACTGATCATGCACTGATCACGGGCTATCATGCACTGACACATGACTCCACATGCACTGATCACGTGGATGATCATGCACTGATCACGTGACTGATCATGCACTGATCACGTGACTGATCATGCACTGATCACATGTCTGATCATGCACTGATCACGTGGCTATCATGCACTGATCACGTGGCTGATCATGCAATGATCACGTAGCTACCATGTACTGATCACGTGACTGATCATGCACTGATCACGTAATTGATCATGCACTGATCACGTGGCTGATCATGCACTGATCACGTGGCTGATCATGCACTGATCACGTGACTGATCATGCACTGATCACGTGGCTGACATGCACTGATCACGTGCCTGATCATGCACTGATCACGTGGCTGATCATGCACTGATCACGTGACTGATCATGCACTGATCACGTGACTGATCATGCACTGATCACGTGGCTATCATGCACTGATCACGTGGCTGATCATGCAATGATCACGCAGCTACCATGTACAGGTCACGTGAATGATCATACACCCATCAGGTGACTGATCATGCACTGATCACGTGGCTATCATGCACTGATCACGACTGATCATGCACTGATCACGTCTATATCATGCACTGATCACATGACTGCCCATGCACTGATCACGTGGATGATCATACACTAATCATGTGACAGATCATGCACTGATCACGTGGCTGATCATGCACTGATACCGTGACTGAGCATGGACTGATCACATGACTATCATGTAGTGATCACGTGACTTAATGGCGCTGATCATGTGACTGATCATGCGCTGATCATGTTTGCTATCATACACTGATCATGTGCCTCTGGAGGCAATAAACAAAGAGCTGAGTAGGCACGAATCAAACAGTCAGCAGGCAATAATCATGGAACTCAGCTGTGAGGAATCATGCTGCTCAGCTGGCAATAATCAAGCAGCTGAGCAGGCAGGAATCACGCAGCACAGCTGGCAATTGTCAAGCAGATGACAGGCAGGAATCGTGCAGCTCAGCTGGCAATTGTCAAGCAGATGAGCAGACAGTAATCACGCAGCTCAGCAGGCCCTGATCACGTGACTGAGCATGCACTGATCACGTGGCTGATCATACACTGATCACGTGACTGATCATGCACTGATCACGTGGCTATCATGCACTGATCACGTGGCTGATCATACTGATCACGTGACTGATCATGCACTGATCACGTGGCTATCATGCACTGATCACGTGACTGATCATGCACTGATCACGTGGCTGATCATGCACTGATCACGTGGCTGATCATGCACTGATCACGTGTTTATCAGGCAGTGATCAGTGACTGACAGGCGCTGATCAGGGGACTGTGCACGCACTGATCAGGTGGCTGATCAGGAACTGACCACCTGACTGCGCATGCAGTGATCACGTGGCTGGTCGTTCACTGATCACGTGTTTATCATACGGTGATCACGTGACTGAGAGGCGCTGATCACGTGACTGTGCCGTCAGTGATCACGTGGCTGAGCAGGCACTGATATCGTGACTGAGCATGCACTGATCATGTGCCGGGAGCCGGGGAGGCATTCCACTCTGGACAAAGGTCATGAGGAAGGAGGCTCGGCATACGCAAATGCGGGATCGAGCCTCAGGAGTCCACCCGGATATTCTCGAGCATCTCCCCCCAAAAAACCAGAGTCTGCCTACTGTATTGCTTTGTGCTCTCACCTCTGATTTCACTGGGGGCTGTCCCCCACCACCATCTCGCTCTCTCTGTCAAAGAGTTAACTTACAGCTCCAATTCATAAAGTTCCTTGTCATTCTTCCCTTTAACTTCCAGCTGAGTCTCCATCTGGAGCGCGGAACCCACCACGCTTACTAATTATGCCTGGGCTGCTAAGACCCACTCGAGAAGGTGTCTAGGGTGAGGCACCTTTCGCTATTCGAGAGGGCGCCTGCGGCCTACGTAAGTGGTGCAAACTTCTTGTCTTGAAGTTTGATTGGTCTTCCGCGTAAACCAAGCTACTCAGTCTCTTTTCTCCACCGAATTTTCCTACTGAGCTCTCCTCATACTATTATTCTTGACATCTCTGATTAGCATATAAATAGTCGCCTAGGCCATCTCTCCTTCGAATACCCTGGATCAGTTGGGGCTGGTCCCCGGCAGGTGGCGACCGAACAGGGACCTCAGGAGGCAATACTCAAAGAGCTGAGCAGACACGAACCACGCAATCAGCAGGCAATAAGCATGGAGCTCAGCAGTGACGAATCATGCTGCTCAACTGGCAATAATCAAGCACGTGACCAGGCAGGAATCACGCAGCTCAGCTGGCAATTGTCAAGCAGATGAGCCGACAGGAATCACGCAGCTCAGCTGGCAATTGTCATGCAGATGAGCCGGCAGGAATCACGCAGCTCAGCAGGCCCTGATCACGTGACTCTGCAGGCACTGATCACGTGGCTGATCAAGTCCAGATCACGTGACTGAGCATGCACTGATCACGTGGCTATCATGCACTGATGACGTGACTGCGCATGCACTGATGACGTGGCTGATCAGGCACTGATCACATGGCTCATCATGCACTGATCACGTGTTTATCAGGCAATGATCAGTGACTGACAGGCGCTGATCATGGGACTGTGCATGCACTGATCACGTGGCTATCATGCACTGATCACGTGACTGCGCATGCACTGATGACGTGGCTGTTCGGGCACTGATCACGTGTTTATCAGGCAGTGATCAGTGACTGACAGGCGCTGATCAGGGGACTGTGCACGCACTGATCAGGTGGCTGATCAGGAACTGACCACCTGACCGCGCATGCAGTGATCACGTGGCTGGTCGTTCACTGATCACGTGTTTATCATACGGTGATCACGTGACTGAGAGGCGCTGATCACGTGACTGTGCCGTCAGTGATCACGTGGCTGAGCAGGCACTGATATCGTGACTGAGCATGCACTGATCATGTGCCGGGAGCCGGGGAGGCATTCCACTCTGGACAAAGGTCATGAGGAAGGAGGCTCGGCATACGCAAATGCGGGATCGAGCCTCAGGAGTCCACCCGGATATTCTCGAGCATCTCCCCCCAAAAAAACCAGAGTCTGCCTACTGTATTGCTTTGTGCTCTCACCTCTGATTTCACTGGGGGCTGTCCCCCACCACCATCTCGCTCTCTCTGTCAAAGAGTTAACTTACAGCTCCAATTCATAAAGTTCCTTGTCATTCTTCCCTTTAACTTCCAGCTGAGTCTCCATCTGGAGCGCGGAACCCACCACGCTTACTAATTATGCCTGGGCTGCTAAGACCCACTCGAGAAGGTGTCTAGGGTGAGGCACCTTTCGCTATTCGAGAGGGCGCCTGCGGCCTACGTAAGTGGTGCAAACTTCTTGTCTTGAAGTTTGATTGGTCTTCCACGTAAACCAAGCTACTCAGTCTCTTTTCTCCACCGAATTTTCCTACTGAGCTCTCCTCATACTATTATTCTTGACATCTCTGATTAGCATATAAATAGTCGCCTAGGCCATCTCTCCTTCGAATACCCTGGATCAGTTGGGGCTGGTCCCCGGCAGGTGGCGACCGAACAGGGACCTCAGGAGGCAATACTCAAAGAGCTGAGCAGACACGAACCACGCAATCAGCAGGCAATAAGCATGGAGCTCAGCAGTGACGAATCATGCTGCTCAACTGGCAATAATCAAGCACGTGACCAGGCAGGAATCACGCAGCTCAGCTGGCAATTGTCAAGCAGATGAGCCGACAGGAATCACGCAGCTCAGCTGGCAATTGTCATGCAGATGAGCCGGCAGGAATCACGCAGCTCAGCAGGCCCTGATCACGTGACTCTGCAGGCACTGATCACGTGGCTGATCAAGTCCAGATCACGTGACTGAGCATGCACTGATCACGTGGCTATCATGCACTGATGACGTGACTGCGCATGCACTGATGACGTGGCTGATCATGCACTGATCACATGGCTCATCATGCACTGATCACGTGTTTATCAGGCAATGATCAGTGACTGACATGCACTGATCATGGGACTGTGCATGCACTGATCACGTGGCTATCATGCATGACTGCATGCACTGATCACGTGGCTGATCATGCACTGATCACGTGTTTATCAGGCACTGATCAGTGACTGACAGGCGCTGATCATGGGACTGTGCACGCACTGATCACGTGGCTATCATGCACTGATCACGTGACTGCGCATGCACTGATCACGTGGCTGTTCGGGCACTGATCACGTGTTTATCAGGCAGTGATCAGTGACTGACAGGCGCTGATCAGGGGACTGTGCACGCACTGATCAGGTGGCTGATCAGGAACTGACCACCTGACTGCGCATGCAGTGATCACGTGGCTGGTCGTTCACTGATCACGTGTTTATCATACGGTGATCACGTGACTGAGAGGCGCTGATCACGTGACTGTGCCGTCAGTGATCACGTGGCTGAGCAGGCACTGATATCGTGACTGAGCATGCACTGATCATGTGCCGGGAGCCGGGGAGGCATTCCACTCTGGACAAAGGTCATGAGGAAGGAGGCTCGGCATACGCAAATGCGGGATCGAGCCTCAGGAGTCCACCCGGATATTCTCGAGCATCTCCCCCCAAAAAACCAGAGTCTGCCTACTGTATTGCTTTGTGCTCTCACCTCTGATTTCACTGGGGGCTGTCCCCCACCACCATCTCGCTCTCTCTGTCAAAGAGTTAACTTACAGCTCCAATTCATAAAGTTCCTTGTCATTCTTCCCTTTAACTTCCAGCTGAGTCTCCATCTGGAGCGCGGAACCCACCACGCTTACTAATTATGCCTGGGCTGCTAAGACCCACTCGAGAAGGTGTCTAGGGTGAGGCACCTTTCGCTATTCGAGAGGGCGCCTGCGGCCTACGTAAGTGGTGCAAACTTCTTGTCTTGAAGTTTGATTGGTCTTCCGCGTAAACCAAGCTACTCAGTCTCTTTTCTCCACCGAATTTTCCTACTGAGCTCTCCTCATACTATTATTCTTGACATCTCTGATTAGCATATAAATAGTCGCCTAGGCCATCTCTCCTTCGAATACCCTGGATCAGTTGGGGCTGGTCCCCGGCAGGTGGCGACCGAACAGGGACCTCAGGAGGCAATACTCAAAGAGCTGAGCAGACACGAACCACGCAATCAGCAGGCAATAAGCATGGAGCTCAGCAGTGACGAATCATGCTGCTCAACTGGCAATAATCAAGCACGTGACCAGGCAGGAATCACGCAGCTCAGCTGGCAATTGTCAAGCAGATGAGCCGACAGGAATCACGCAGCTCAGCTGGCAATTGTCATGCAGATGAGCCGGCAGGAATCACGCAGCTCAGCAGGCCCTGATCACGTGACTCTGCAGGCACTGATCACGTGGCTGATCAAGTCCAGATCACGTGACTGAGCATGCACTGATCACGTGGCTATCATGCACTGATGACGTGACTGCGCATGCACTGATGACGTGGCTGATCAGGCACTGATCACATGGCTCATCATGCACTGATCACGTGTTTATCAGGCAATGATCAGTGACTGACAGGCGCTGATCATGGGACTGTGCACGCACTGATCACGTGGCTATCATGCACTGATCACGTGACTGCGCATGCACTGATGACGTGGCTGTTCGGGCACTGATCACGTGTTTATCAGGCAGTGATCAGTGACTGACAGGCGCTGATCAGGGGACTGTGCACGCACTGATCAGGTGGCTGATCAGGAACTGACCACCTGACCGCGCATGCAGTGATCACGTGGCTGGTCGTTCACTGATCACGTGTTTATCATACGGTGATCACGTGACTGAGAGGCGCTGATCACGTGACTGTGCCGTCAGTGATCACGTGGCTGAGCAGGCACTGATATCGTGACTGAGCATGCACTGATCATGTGCCGGGAGCCGGGGAGGCATTCCACTCTGGACAAAGGTCATGAGGAAGGAGGCTCGGCATACGCAAATGCGGGATCGAGCCTCAGGAGTCCACCCGGATATTCTCGAGCATCTCCCCCAAAAAAACCGGAGTCTGCCTACTGTATTGCTTTGTGCTCTCACCTCTGATTTCACTGGGGGCTGTCCCCCACCACCATCTCGCTCTCTCTGTCAAAGAGTTAACTTACAGCTCCAATTCATAAAGTTCCTTGTCATTCTTCCCTTTAACTTCCAGCTGAGTCTCCATCTGGAGCGCGGAACCCACCACGCTTACTAATTATGCCTGGGCTGCTAAGACCCACTCGAGAAGGTGTCTAGGGTGAGGCACCTTTCGCTATTCGAGAGGGCGCCTGCGGCCTACGTAAGTGGTGCAAACTTCTTGTCTTGAAGTTTGATTGGTCTTCCGCGTAAACCAAGCTACTCAGTCTCTTTTCTCCACCGAATTTTCCTACTGAGCTCTCCTCATACTATTATTCTTGACATCTCTGATTAGCATATAAATAGTCGCCTAGGCCATCTCTCCTTCGAATACCCTGGATCAGTTGGGGCTGGTCCCCGGCAGGTGGCGACCGAACAGGGACCTCAGGAGGCAATACTCAAAGAGCTGAGCAGACACGAACCACGCAATCAGCAGGCAATAAGCATGGAGCTCAGCAGTGACGAATCATGCTGCTCAACTGGCAATAATCAAGCACGTGACCAGGCAGGAATCACGCAGCTCAGCTGGCAATTGTCAAGCAGATGAGCCGACAGGAATCACGCAGCTCAGCTGGCAATTGTCATGCAGATGAGCCGGCAGGAATCACGCAGCTCAGCAGGCCCTGATCACGTGACTCTGCAGGCACTGATCACGTGGCTGATCAAGTCCAGATCACGTGACTGAGCATGCACTGATCACGTGGCTATCATGCACTGATCACGTGACTGCGCATGCACTGATGACGTGGCTGATCATGCACTGATCACATGGCTCATCATGCACTGATCACGTGTTTATCAGGCAATGATCAGTGACTGACAGGCGCTGATCATGGGACTGTGCACGCACTGATCACGTGGCTATCATGCACTGATCACGTGACTGCGCATGCACTGATCACGTGGCTGTTCGGGCACTGATCACGTGTTTATCAGGCAGTGATCAGTGACTGACAGGCGCTGATCAGGGGACTGTGCACGCACTGATCAGGTGGCTGATCAGGAACTGACCACCTGACTGCGCATGCAGTGATCACGTGGCTGGTCATTCACTGATCACGTGTTTATCATACGGTGATCACGTGACTGAGAGGCGCTGATCACGTGACTGTGCCGTCAGTGATCACGTGGCTGAGCAGGCACTGATATCGTGACTGAGCATGCACTGATCATGTGCCGGGAGCCGGGGAGGCATTCCACTCTGGACAAAGGTCATGAGGAAGGAGGCTCGGCATACGCAAATGCGGGATCGAGCCTCAGGAGTCCACCCGGATATTCTCGAGCATCTCCCCCCAAAACCGGAGTCTGCCTACTGTATTGCTTTGTGCTCTCACCTCTGATTTCACTGGGGGCTGTCCCCCACCACCATCTCGCTCTCTCTGTCAAAGAGTTAACTTACAGCTCCAATTCATAAAGTTCCTTGTCATTCTTCCCTTTAACTTCCAGCTGAGTCTCCATCTGGAGCGCGGAACCCACCACGCTTACTAATTATGCCTGGGCTGCTAAGACCCACTCGAGAAGGTGTCTAGGGTGAGGCACCTTTCGCTATTCGAGAGGGCGCCTGCGGCCTACGTAAGTGGTGCAAACTTCTTGTCTTGAAGTTTGATTGGTCTTCCGCGTAAACCAAGCTACTCAGTCTCTTTTCTCCACCGAATTTTCCTACTGAGCTCTCCTCATACTATTATTCTTGACATCTCTGATTAGCATATAAATAGTCGCCTAGGCCATCTCTCCTTCGAATACCCTGGATCAGTTGGGGCTGGTCCCCGGCAGGTGGCGACCGAACAGGGACCTCAGGAGGCAATACTCAAAGAGCTGAGCAGACACGAACCACGCAATCAGCAGGCAATAAGCATGGAGCTCAGCAGTGACGAATCATGCTGCTCAACTGGCAATAATCAAGCACGTGACCAGGCAGGAATCACGCAGCTCAGCTGGCAATTGTCAAGCAGATGAGCCGACAGGAATCACGCAGCTCAGCTGGCAATTGTCATGCAGATGAGCCGGCAGGAATCACGCAGCTCAGCAGGCCCTGATCACGTGACTCTGCATGCACTGATCACGTGGCTGATCAAGTCCAGATCACGTGACTGATCATGCACTGATCACGTGGCTATCATGCACTGATCACGTGACTGCGCATGCACTGATCACGTGGCTGATCATGCACTGATCACATGGCTGATCATGCACTGATCACGTGTTTATCATGCACTGATCAGTGACTGACAGGCACTGATCATGGGACTGTGCATGCACTGATCACGTGGCTATCATGCACTGATCACGTGGCTGATCATGCACTGATCACGTGGCATCATGCACTGATCACGTGACTGATCATGCACTGATCACGTGACTGATCATGCACTGATCACGTGACTGATCATGCACTGATCACGTGGCTGATCACACTGATCACGTGACTGATCATGCACTGATCACGTGGCTGATCATGCACTGATCACGTGGTTATCATGCACTGATCATGCACTGATCACGTGGCTGATCACACACGATCACGTGACTGATCATGCACTGATCACGTGACTATCATGCACTGATCACGTGGCTGATCATGCACTGATCACGTTGCTACCATGTACTGGTCACGTGACTGATCATGCACTGATCACGTAATTGATCATGCACTGATCACGTGGCTCATCATGCACTGATCACGTGGCTGATCATGCACTGATCACGTTGCTCATCATGCACTGATCACGTGGCTGATCATGCACTGATCACGTGACTGATCATGCACTGATCACGTGGCTATCATGCACTGATCACGTGGCTGATCATGCAATGATCACGCAGCTACATGTACTGTCACATGACTGATCATGCACTGATCACGTGACTGATCATGCACTGATCACGTGGCTCTCATGCACTGATCACGTGGCTGATCACAGACCTATGACGTGACTGATCATGCACTGATCACGTGACTGATCATGCACTGATCACGTGACTGATCATGCACTGATCAGTGGCTATCATGCACTGATCACGTGGCTGATCATGCACTGATCACATGACTGATCATGCACTGATCACTGGCTATCATGCACTGATCACCGGCTATCATGCACTGATCACGTGGCTGATCATGCACTGATCACGTGACTGATCATGCACTGATCACGTCTATATCATGCACTGATCACGTGACTGATCATGCACTGATCACGTGGCTGATCATGCACTGATCACGTGACTGATCATGCACTGATCACGTGGCTATCATGCACTGATCACGTGGCTGATCATACACTGATCACGTGACTGATCATGCACTGATCACGTGGCTATCATGCACTGATCACGTGGCTGATCATGCACTGATCACGTAGCTATCATGCACTGATCACGTGGCTGATCATGCACTGATCACGTGACTGATCATGCACTGATCACGTGACTGATCATGCACTGATCACGTGGCTATCATGCACTGATCACGTGGCTGATCATGCACTGATCACGTGGCTGATCATGCACTGATCACGTGGCTGATCATGCACTGATCACGTGACTGATCATGCACTGATCACGTGGCTGATCATGCACTGATCACGTGGCTATCATGCACTGATCACGTGGCTGATCATGCACTGATCACGCAGCTACCATGCACTGATCACGTGACTGATCATGCACTGATCACGTGACTGATCATGCACTGATCACGTGGCTATCATGCACTGATCACGTGGCTGATCATGCACTGATCACGTAGCTATCATGCACTGATCACGTGACTGATCATGCACTGATCACGTGACTGATCATGCACTGATCACGTGGCTATCATGCACTGATCACGTGACTGATCATGCACTGATCACGTCTATATCATGCACTGATCACGTGACTGATCATGCACTGATCACGTGGATGATCATGCACTGATCATGTGACTGATCATGCACTGATCACGTGGCTGATCATGCACTGATCACGTGGCTGATCATACTGATCACGTGACTGATCATGCACTGATCACGTGGCTATCATGCACTGATCACGTGGCTGATCATGCACTGATCACGTAGCTACCATGCACTGATCACGTGACTGATCATGCACTGATCACGTGACTGATCATGCACTGATCACGTGGCTATCATGCACTGATCACGTGGCTGATCATGCACTGATCACGTAGCTATCATGCACTGATCACGTGACTGATCATGCACTGATCACGTGGCTATCATGCACTGATCACGTGGCTGATCATGCACTGATCACGTAGCTACCATGCACTGATCACGTGACTGATCATGCACTGATCACGTGACTGATCATGCACTGATCACGTGGCTGATCATGCACTGATCACGTGGCTGATCATGCACTGATCACGTGACTGATCATGCACTGATCACGTGACTGATCATGCACTGATCAGTGGCTATCATGCACTGATCACGTGGCTGATCATGCACTGATCACGTGACTGATCATGCACTGATCATGTCTATATCATGCACTGATCACATGACTGATCATGCACTGATCACGTGGATGATCATGCACTGATCACGTGACTGATCATGCACTGATCACGTGGCTGATCATGCACTGATCATGTAGCTGATCATGCACTGATCACGTGCTATCATGCACTGATCACGTGGCTGATCATGCACTGATCACGTAGCCATCATGCACTGATCACGTGACTGATCATGCACTGATCACGTGACTGATCATGCACTGATCACGTGGCTGATCATGCACTGATCACGTGACTGATCATGCACTGATCACGTGGCTATCATGCACTGATCACGTGGCTATCATGCACTGATCACGTGGCTGATCATGCACTGATCACGTAGCTATCATGCACTGATCACGTGACTGATCATGCACTGATCACGTGGCTATCATGCACTGATCACGTGGCTGATCATGCACTGATCACGTGACTGATCATGCACTGATCACGTGGCTATCATGCACTGATCACGTGGCTGTCATGCACTGATCACGTAGCAACCATGCACTGATCACGTGACTGATCATGCACTGATCACGTAACTGATCATGCACTGATCACGTGGCTGATCATGCACTGATCACGTGGCTGATCACACATGATCACGTGACTGATCATGCACTGATCACGTGGCTGATCATGCACTGATCACGTGGCTATCATGCACTGATCACGTGGATATCATGCACTGATCACGTGGCTGATCATGCACTGATCACGTGACTGATCATGCACTGATCACGTGGCTATCATGCACTGATATCATGCACTGATCACGTGGCTGATCATGCACTGATCACGTGACTGATCATGCACTGATCACGTGACTGATCATGCACTGATCACGTGGCTATCATGCACTGATCACGTGGCTATCATGCACTGATCACGTGGCTGATCACACACGATCACGTGACTGATCATGCACTGATCACGTGGCTATCATGCACTGATCACGTGGCTGATCATGCACTGATCACGTGGCTATCATGCACTGATCACGTGACTGATCATGCACTGATCACGTGACTGATCATGCACTGATCACGTGGCTGATCATGCACTGATCACGTGACTGATCATGCACTGATCACGTGACTGATCATGCACTGATCACGTGGCTATCATGCACTGATCACGTGGCTGATCATGCACTGATCACGTGACTGATCATGCACTGATCACGTGGCTGATCATGCCATGATCACGCAGCTACCATGTACTGGTCACATGACTGATCATGCACTGATCACGTGACTGATCATGCAGTGATCACGTGGCTATCATGCACTAGTCACGTGGCTGATCATGCAATGATCATGTAGCTACCATGTACAGGTCACGTGAATGATCATACACCCATCAGGTTACTGATCATGCACTGATCACGTCTATATCATGCACTGATCACATGACTGCCCATGCGCTGATCACGTTGATGATCATACACTAATCATGTGACAGATCATGCACTGATCACGTGGCTGATCATGCACTGATACCGTGACTGAGCATGGACTGATCACATGACTATCATGTAGTGATCACGTGACTTAATGGCGCTGATCATGTGACTGATCATGCGCTGATCATGTTTGCTATCATACACTGATCATGTGCCTCTGGAGGCAATAAACAAAGAGCTGAGTAGGCACGAATCAAACAGTCAGCAGGCAATAATCATGGAACTCAGCTGTGAGGAATCATGCTGCTCAGCTGGCAATAATCAAGCAGCTGAGCAGGCAGGAATTACGCAGCACAGCTGGCAATTGTCAAGCAGATGACAGGCAGGAATCGTGCAGCTCAGCTGGCAATTGTCAAGCAGATGAGCAGACAGTAATCACGCAGCTCAGCAGGCCCTGATCACGTGACTGAGCATGCACTGTTCACGTGGCTGATCATACACTGATCACGTGACTGATCATGCACTGATCACTTGGATATCATGCACTGATCACGTGGCTGATCATACACTGTTCACGTGTCTGACCATGCACTGATCACGTGGCTGATCATACACTGCTCACGTAACTGATCATGCACTGATCACGTGGCTATCATGCACTGATCACGTGGCTGAACATGCACTGTTCACGTGGCTGATCACACACCTGTCACGTGACATATCATGCACTGATCACGTGGCACTCATGCACTGATCACGTGGCTGATCATGCACTGATCACGTAGCTATCATGCACTGATCACGTGACTGATCATGCACTGATCACGTAATTGATCATGCACTGATCACGTGGCTGATCATGCACTGATCACGTGACTGATCATGCACTGATCACGTGGCTATCATGCACTGATCACGTGGCTGATCATGCACTGATCACGTGACTGATCATGCACTGATCACGTGACTGATCATGCACTGATCACGTGGCTATCATGCACTGATCACGTGGCTGATCATGCACTGATCACGCAGCTACCATGCACTGGTCACGTGACTGATCATGCACTGATCACGTAATTGATCATGCACTGATCACGTGACTGATCATGCACTGATCACGTGACTGATCATGCACTGATCACGTGGCTATCATGCACTGATCACGTGGCTGATCATGCACTGATCATGCAGCTACCATGCACTGATCACGTGACTGATCATGCACTGATCACGTGGCTGATCATGCACTGATCACGTGGCTGATCATGCACTGATCACGTGACTGATCATGCACTGATCACGTGGCTGATCATGCACTGATCACGTGGCTATCATGCACTGATCACGTGGCTGATCATGCACTGATCACGTAGCTACCATGCACTGGTCACGTGAATGATCATGCACTGATCAGGTGACTGATCATGCACTGATCACGTGGCTATCATGCACTGATCACGTGACTGATCATGCACTGATCACGTCTGATCATGCACTGATCACGTGACTGATCATGCACTGATCACGTGGATGATCATGCACTGATCACGTGACTGATCATGCACTGATCACGTGGCTGATCATGCACTGATCACGTGTTTATCAGGCAATGATCAGTGACTGACAGTCACTGATCATGGGACTGTGCATGCACTGATCACGTGGCTATCATGCACTGATCACGTGACTGCGCATGCACTGATGACGTGGCTGTTCGGGCACTGATCACGTGTTTATCAGGCAGTGATCAGTGACTGACAGGCGCTGATCAGGGGACTGTGCACGCACTGATCAGGTGGCTGATCAGGAACTGACCACCTGACCGCGCATGCAGTGATCACGTGGCTGGTCGTTCACTGATCACGTGTTTATCATACGGTGATCACGTGACTGAGAGGCGCTGATCACGTGACTGTGCCGTCAGTGATCACGTGGCTGAGCAGGCACTGATATCGTGACTGAGCATGCACTGATCATGTGCCGGGAGCCGGGGAGGCCTTCCACTCTGGACAAAGGTCATGAGGAAGGAGGCTCGGCATACGCAAATGCGGGATCGAGCCTCAGGAGTCCACCCGGATATTCTCGAGCATCTCCCCCCAAAAAAACCAGAGTCTGCCTACTGTATTGCTTTGTGCTCTCACCTCTGATTTCACTGGGGGCTGTCCCCCACCACCATCTCGCTCTCTCTGTCAAAGAGTTAACTTACAGCTCCAATTCATAAAGTTCCTTGTCATTCTTCCCTTTAACTTCCAGCTGAGTCTCCATCTGGAGCGCGGAACCCACCACGCTTACTAATTATGCCTGGGCTGCTAAGACCCACTCGAGAAGGTGTCTAGGGTGAGGCACCTTTCGCTATTCGAGAGGGCGCCTGCGGCCTACGTAAGTGGTGCAAACTTCTTGTCTTGAAGTTTGATTGGTCTTCCGCGTAAACCAAGCTACTCAGTCTCTTTTCTCCACCGAATTTTCCTACTGAGCTCTCCTCATACTATTATTCTTGCCATCTCTGATTAGCATATAAATAGTCGCCTAGGCCATCTCTCCTTCGAATACCCTGGATCAGTTGGGGCTGGTCCCCGGCAGGTGGCGACCGAACAGGGACCTCAGGAGGCAATACTCAAAGAGCTGAGCAGACACGAACCACGCAACCAGCAGGCAATAAGCATGGAGCTCAGCAGTGACGAATCATGCTGCTCAACTGGCAAAAATCAAGCACGTGACCAGGCAGGAATCACGCAGCTCAGCTGGCAATTGTCAAGCAGATGAGCCGACAGGAATCACGCAGCTCAGCTGGCAATTGTCATGCAGATGAGCCGGCAGGAATCACGCAGCTCAGCAGGCCCTGATCACGTGACTCTGCAGGCACTGATCACGTGGCTGATCAAGTCCAGATCACGTGACTGAGCATGCACTGATCACGTGGCTATCATGCACTGATGACGTGGCTGATTGGGCACTGATCACATGGCTCATCATGCACTGATCACGTGTTTATCAGGCAATGATCAGTGACTGACAGGCGCTGATCATGGGACTGTGCACGCACTGATCACGTGGCTATCATGCACTGATCACGTGACTGCGCATGCACTGATGACGTGGCTGTTCGGGCACTGATCACGTGTTTATCGGGCAGTGATCAGTGACTGACAGGCGCTGATCAGGGGACTGTGCACGCACTGATCAGGTGGCTGATCAGGAACTGACCACCTGACCTCGCATGCAGTGATCACGTGGCTGGTCGTTCACTGATCACGTGTTTATCATACGGTGATCACGTGACTGAGAGGCGCTGATGACGTGACTGTGCCGTCAGTGATCACGTGGCTGAGCAGGCACTGATATCGTGACTGAGCATGCACTGATCATGTGCCGGGAGCCGGGGAGGCATTCCACTCTGGACAAAGGTCATGAGGAAGGAGGCTCGGCATACGCAAATGCGGGATCGAGCCTCAGGAGTCCACCCGGATATTCTCGAGCATCTCCCCCCAAAAAAACCGGAGTCTGCCTACTGTATTGCTTTGTGCTCTCACCTCTGATTTCACTGGGGGCTGTCCCCCACCACCATCTCGCTCTCTCTGTCAAAGAGTTAACTTACAGCTCCAATTCATAAAGTTCCTTGTCATTCTTCCCTTTAACTTCCAGCTGAGTCTCCATCTGGAGCGCGGAACCCACCACGCTTACTAATTATGCCTGGGCTGCTAAGACCCACTCGAGAAGGTGTCTAGGGTGAGGCACCTTTCGCTATTCGAGAGGGCGCCTGCGGCCTACGTAAGTGGTGCAAACTTCTTGTCTTGAAGTTTGATTGGTCTTCCGCGTAAACCAAGCTACTCAGTCTCTTTTCTCCACCGAATTTTCCTACTGAGCTCTCCTCATACTATTATTCTTGACATCTCTGATTAGCATATAAATAGTCGCCTAGGCCATCTCTCCTTCGAATACCCTGGATCAGTTGGGGCTGGTCCCCGGCAGGTGGCGACCGAACAGGGACCTCAGGAGGCAATACTCAAAGAGCTGAGCAGACACGAACCACGCAATCAGCAGGCAATAAGCATGGAGCTCAGCAGTGACGAATCATGCTGCTCAACTGGCAATAATCAAGCACGTGACCAGGCAGGAATCACGCAGCTCAGCTGGCAATTGTCAAGCAGATGAGCCGACAGGAATCACGCAGCTCAGCTGGCAATTGTCATGCAGATGAGCCGGCAGGAATCACGCAGCTCAGCAGGCCCTGATCACGTGACTCTGCAGGCACTGATCACGTGGCTGATCAAGTCCAGATCACGTGACTGAGCATGCACTGATCACGTGGCTATCATGCACTGATGACGTGACTGCGCATGCACTGATGACGTGGCTGATCGGGCACTGATCACATGGCTCATCATGCACTGATCACGTGTTTATCAGGCAATGATCAGTGACTGACAGGCGCTGATCATGGGACTGTGCACGCACTGATCACGTGGCTATCATGCACTGATCACGTGACTGCGCATGCACTGATGACGTGGCTGTTCGGGCACTGATCACGTGTTTATCAGGCAGTGATCAGTGACTGACAGGCGCTGATCAGGGGACTGTGCACGCACTGATCAGGTGGCTGATCAGGAACTGACCACCTGACTGCGCATGCAGTGATCACGTGGCTGGTCGTTCACTGATCACGTGTTTATCATACGGTGATCACGTGACTGAGAGGCGCTGATCACGTGACTGTGCCGTCAGTGATCACGTGGCTGAGCAGGCACTGATATCGTGACTGAGCATGCACTGATCATGTGCCGGGAGCCGGGGAGGCATTCCACTCTGGACAAAGGTCATGAGGAAGGAGGCTCGGCATACGCAAATGCGGGATCGAGCCTCAGGAGTCCACCCGGATATTCTCGAGCATCTCCCCCAAAAAACCGGAGTCTGCCTACTGTATTGCTTTGTGCTCTCACCTCTGATTTCACTGGGGGCTGTCCCCCACCACCATCTCGCTCTCTCTGTCAAAGAGTTAACTTACAGCTCCAATTCATAAAGTTCCTTGTCATTCTTCCCTTTAACTTCCAGCTGAGTCTCCATCTGGAGCGCGGAACCCACCACGCTTACTAATTATGCCTGGGCTGCTAAGACCCACTCGAGAAGGTGTCTAGGGTGAGGCACCTTTCGCTATTCGAGAGGGCGCCTGCGGCCTACGTAAGTGGTGCAAACTTCTTGTCTTGAAGTTTGATTGGTCTTCCGCGTAAACCAAGCTACTCAGTCTCTTTTCTCCACCGAATTTTCCTACTGAGCTCTCCTCATACTATTATTCTTGACATCTCTGATTAGCATATAAATAGTCGCCTAGGCCATCTCTCCTTCGAATACCCTGGATCAGTTGGGGCTGGTCCCCGGCAGGTGGCGACCGAACAGGGACCTCAGGAGGCAATACTCAAAGAGCTGAGCAGACACGAACCACGCAATCAGCAGGCAATAAGCATGGAGCTCAGCAGTGACGAATCATGCTGCTCAACTGGCAATAATCAAGCACGTGACCAGGCAGGAATCACGCAGCTCAGCTGGCAATTGTCAAGCAGATGAGCCGACAGGAATCACGCAGCTCAGCTGGCAATTGTCATGCAGATGAGCCGGCAGGAATCACGCAGCTCAGCAGGCCCTGATCACGTGACTCTGCAGGCACTGATCACGTGGCTGATCAAGTCCAGATCACGTGACTGAGCATGCACTGATCACGTGGCTATCATGCACTGATGACGTGACTGCGCATGCACTGATGACGTGGCTGATCGGGCACTGATCACATGGCTCATCATGCACTGATCACGTGTTTATCAGGCAATGATCAGTGACTGACAGGCGCTGATCATGGGACTGTGCACGCACTGATCACGTGGCTATCATGCACTGATCACGTGACTGCGCATGCACTGATGACGTGGCTGTTCGGGCACTGATCACGTGTTTATCAGGCAGTGATCAGTGACTGACAGGCGCTGATCAGGGGACTGTGCACGCACTGATCAGGTGGCTGATCAGGAACTGACCACCTGACCGCGCATGCAGTGATCACGTGGCTGGTCGTTCACTGATCACGTGTTTATCATACGGTGATCACGTGACTGAGAGGCGCTGATCACGTGACTGTGCCGTCAGTGATCACGTGGCTGAGCAGGCACTGATATCGTGACTGAGCATGCACTGATCATGTGCCGGGAGCCGGGGAGGCATTCCACTCTGGACAAAGGTCATGAGGAAGGAGGCTCGGCATACGCAAATGCGGGATCGAGCCTCAGGAGTCCACCCGGATATTCTCGAGCATCTCCCCCCAAAAAAACCGGAGTCTGCCTACTGTATTGCTTTGTGCTCTCACCTCTGATTTCACTGGGGGCTGTCCCCCACCACCATCTCGCTCTCTCTGTCAAAGAGTTAACTTACAGCTCCAATTCATAAAGTTCCTTGTCATTCTTCCCTTTAACTTCCAGCTGAGTCTCCATCTGGAGCGCGGAACCCACCACGCTTACTAATTATGCCTGGGCTGCTAAGACCCACTCGAGAAGGTGTCTAGGGTGAGGCACCTTTCGCTATTCGAGAGGGCGCCTGCGGCCTACGTAAGTGGTGCAAACTTCTTGTCTTGAAGTTTGATTGGTCTTCCGCGTAAACCAAGCTACTCAGTCTCTTTTCTCCACCGAATTTTCCTACTGAGCTCTCCTCATACTATTATTCTTGACATCTCTGATTAGCATATAAATAGTCGCCTAGGCCATCTCTCCTTCGAATACCCTGGATCAGTTGGGGCTGGTCCCCGGCAGGTGGCGACCGAACAGGGACCTCAGGAGGCAATACTCAAAGAGCTGAGCAGACACGAACCACGCAATCAGCAGGCAATAAGCATGGAGCTCAGCAGTGACGAATCATGCTGCTCAACTGGCAATAATCAAGCACGTGACCAGGCAGGAATCACGCAGCTCAGCTGGCAATTGTCAAGCAGATGAGCCGACAGGAATCACGCAGCTCAGCTGGCAATTGTCATGCAGATGAGCCGGCAGGAATCACGCAGCTCAGCAGGCCCTGATCACGTGACTCTGCAGGCACTGATCACGTGGCTGATCAAGTCCAGATCACGTGACTGAGCATGCACTGATCACGTGGCTATCATGCACTGATGACGTGACTGCGCATGCACTGATGACGTGGCTGATCGGGCACTGATCACATGGCTCATCATGCACTGATCACGTGTTTATCAGGCAATGATCAGTGACTGACAGGCGCTGATCATGGGACTGTGCACGCACTGATCACGTGGCTATCATGCACTGATCACGTGACTGCGCATGCACTGATGACGTGGCTGTTCGGGCACTGATCACGTGTTTATCAGGCAGTGATCAGTGACTGACAGGCGCTGATCAGGGGACTGTGCACGCACTGATCAGGTGGCTGATCAGGAACTGACCACCTGACCGCGCATGCAGTGATCACGTGGCTGGTCGTTCACTGATCACGTGTTTATCATACGGTGATCACGTGACTGAGAGGCGCTGATCACGTGACTGTGCCGTCAGTGATCACGTGGCTGAGCAGGCACTGATATCGTGACTGAGCATGCACTGATCATGTGCCGGGAGCCGGGGAGGCATTCCACTCTGGACAAAGGTCATGAGGAAGGAGGCTCGGCATACGCAAATGCGGGATCGAGCCTCAGGAGTCCACCCGGATATTCTCGAGCATCTCCCCCAAAAAAACCAGAGTCTGCCTACTGTATTGCTTTGTGCTCTCACCTCTGATTTCACTGGGGGCTGTCCCCCACCACCATCTCGCTCTCTCTGTCAAAGAGTTAACTTACAGCTCCAATTCATAAAGTTCCTTGTCATTCTTCCCTTTAACTTCCAGCTGAGTCTCCATCTGGAGCGCGGAACCCACCACGCTTACTAATTATGCCTGGGCTGCTAAGACCCACTCGAGAAGGTGTCTAGGGTGAGGCACCTTTCGCTATTCGAGAGGGCGCCTGCGGCCTACGTAAGTGGTGCAAACTTCTTGTCTTGAAGTTTGATTGGTCTTCCGCGTAAACCAAGCTACTCAGTCTCTTTTCTCCACCGAATTTTCCTACTGAGCTCTCCTCATACTATTATTCTTGACATCTCTGATTAGCATATAAATAGTCGCCTAGGCCATCTCTCCTTCGAATACCCTGGATCAGTTGGGGCTGGTCCCCGGCAGGTGGCGACCGAACAGGGACCTCAGGAGGCAATACTCAAAGAGCTGAGCAGACACGAACCACGCAATCAGCAGGCAATAAGCATGGAGCTCAGCAGTGACGAATCATGCTGCTCAACTGGCAATAATCAAGCACGTGACCAGGCAGGAATCACGCAGCTCAGCTGGCAATTGTCAAGCAGATGAGCCGACAGGAATCACGCAGCTCAGCTGGCAATTGTCATGCAGATGAGCCGGCAGGAATCACGCAGCTCAGCAGGCCCTGATCACGTGACTCTGCAGGCACTGATCACGTGGCTGATCAAGTCCAGATCACGTGACTGAGCATGCACTGATCACGTGGCTATCATGCACTGATGACGTGACTGCGCATGCACTGATGACGTGGCTGATCGGGCACTGATCACATGGCTCATCATGCACTGATCACGTGTTTATCAGGCAATGATCAGTGACTGACAGGCGCTGATCATGGGACTGTGCACGCACTGATCACGTGGCTATCATGCACTGATCACGTGACTGCGCATGCACTGATGACGTGGCTGTTCGGGCACTGATCACGTGTTTATCAGGCAGTGATCAGTGACTGACAGGCGCTGATCAGGGGACTGTGCACGCACTGATCAGGTGGCTGATCAGGAACTGACCACCTGACCGCGCATGCAGTGATCACGTGGCTGGTCGTTCACTGATCACGTGTTTATCATACGGTGATCACGTGACTGAGAGGCGCTGATCACGTGACTGTGCCGTCAGTGATCACGTGGCTGAGCAGGCACTGATATCGTGACTGAGCATGCACTGATCATGTGCCGGGAGCCGGGGAGGCATTCCACTCTGGACAAAGGTCATGAGGAAGGAGGCTCGGCATACGCAAATGCGGGATCGAGCCTCAGGAGTCCACCCGGATATTCTCGAGCATCTCCCCCCAAAAAACCGGAGTCTGCCTACTGTATTGCTTTGTGCTCTCACCTCTGATTTCACTGGGGGCTGTCCCCCACCACCATCTCGCTCTCTCTGTCAAAGAGTTAACTTACAGCTCCAATTCATAAAGTTCCTTGTCATTCTTCCCTTTAACTTCCAGCTGAGTCTCCATCTGGAGCGCGGAACCCACCACGCTTACTAATTATGCCTGGGCTGCTAAGACCCACTCGAGAAGGTGTCTAGGGTGAGGCACCTTTCGCTATTCGAGAGGGCGCCTGCGGCCTACGTAAGTGGTGCAAACTTCTTGTCTTGAAGTTTGATTGGTCTTCCGCGTAAACCAAGCTACTCAGTCTCTTTTCTCCACCGAATTTTCCTACTGAGCTCTCCTCATACTATTATTCTTGACATCTCTGATTAGCATATAAATAGTCGCCTAGGCCATCTCTCCTTCGAATACCCTGGATCAGTTGGGGCTGGTCCCCGGCAGGTGGCGACCGAACAGGGACCTCAGGAGGCAATACTCAAAGAGCTGAGCAGACACGAACCACGCAATCAGCAGGCAATAAGCATGGAGCTCAGCAGTGACGAATCATGCTGCTCAACTGGCAATAATCAAGCACGTGACCAGGCAGGAATCACGCAGCTCAGCTGGCAATTGTCAAGCAGATGAGCCGACAGGAATCACGCAGCTCAGCTGGCAATTGTCATGCAGATGAGCCGGCAGGAATCACGCAGCTCAGCAGGCCCTGATCACGTGACTCTGCAGGCACTGATCACGTGGCTGATCAAGTCCAGATCACGTGACTGAGCATGCACTGATCACGTGGCTATCATGCACTGATGACGTGACTGCGCATGCACTGATGACGTGGCTGATCGGGCACTGATCACATGGCTCATCATGCACTGATCACGTGTTTATCAGGCAATGATCAGTGACTGACAGGCGCTGATCATGGGACTGTGCACGCACTGATCACGTGGCTATCATGCACTGATCACGTGACTGCGCATGCACTGATGACGTGGCTGTTCGGGCACTGATCACGTGTTTATCAGGCAGTGATCAGTGACTGACAGGCGCTGATCAGGGGACTGTGCACGCACTGATCAGGTGGCTGATCAGGAACTGACCACCTGACCGCGCATGCAGTGATCACGTGGCTGGTCGTTCACTGATCACGTGTTTATCATACGGTGATCACGTGACTGAGAGGCGCTGATCACGTGACTGTGCCGTCAGTGATCACGTGGCTGAGCAGGCACTGATATCGTGACTGAGCATGCACTGATCATGTGCCGGGAGCCGGGGAGGCATTCCACTCTGGACAAAGGTCATGAGGAAGGAGGCTCGGCATACGCAAATGCGGGATCGAGCCTCAGGAGTCCACCCGGATATTCTCGAGCATCTCCCCCAAAAAAACCGGAGTCTGCCTACTGTATTGCTTTGTGCTCTCACCTCTGATTTCACTGGGGGCTGTCCCCCACCACCATCTCGCTCTCTCTGTCAAAGAGTTAACTTACAGCTCCAATTCATAAAGTTCCTTGTCATTCTTCCCTTTAACTTCCAGCTGAGTCTCCATCTGGAGCGCGGAACCCACCACGCTTACTAATTATGCCTGGGCTGCTAAGACCCACTCGAGAAGGTGTCTAGGGTGAGGCACCTTTCGCTATTCGAGAGGGCGCCTGCGGCCTACGTAAGTGGTGCAAACTTCTTGTCTTGAAGTTTGATTGGTCTTCCGCGTAAACCAAGCTACTCAGTCTCTTTTCTCCACCGAATTTTCCTACTGAGCTCTCCTCATACTATTATTCTTGACATCTCTGATTAGCATATAAATAGTCGCCTAGGCCATCTCTCCTTCGAATACCCTGGATCAGTTGGGGCTGGTCCCCGGCAGGTGGCGACCGAACAGGGACCTCAGGAGGCAATACTCAAAGAGCTGAGCAGACACGAACCACGCAATCAGCAGGCAATAAGCATGGAGCTCAGCAGTGACGAATCATGCTGCTCAACTGGCAATAATCAAGCACGTGACCAGGCAGGAATCACGCAGCTCAGCTGGCAATTGTCAAGCAGATGAGCCGACAGGAATCACGCAGCTCAGCTGGCAATTGTCATGCAGATGAGCCGGCAGGAATCACGCAGCTCAGCAGGCCCTGATCACGTGACTCTGCAGGCACTGATCACGTGGCTGATCAAGTCCAGATCACGTGACTGAGCATGCACTGATCACGTGGCTATCATGCACTGATGACGTGACTGCGCATGCACTGATGACGTGGCTGATCGGGCACTGATCACATGGCTCATGCACTGATCACGTGTTTATCAGGCAATGATCAGTGACTGACAGGCGCTGATCATGGGACTGTGCACGCACTGATCACGTGGCTATCATGCACTGATCACGTGACTGCGCATGCACTGATGACGTGGCTGTTCGGGCACTGATCACGTGTTTATCAGGCAGTGATCAGTGACTGACAGGCGCTGATCAGACTATGCACGCACTGATCAGGTGGCTGATCAGGAACTGACCACCTGACGCATGCTGATCACGTGGCTGGCACTGATCACATGATCACTGATCACGTGACTGAGCATGCACTGATCACGTGGCTATCATGCACTGATGACGTGACTGCGCATGCACTGATGACGTGGCTGATCGGGCACTGATCACATGGCTCATCATGCACTGATCACGTGTTTATCAGGCAATGATCAGTGACTGACAGGCGCTGATCATGGGACTGTGCACGCACTGATCACGTGGCTATCATGCACTGATCACGTGACTGCGCATGCACTGATGACGTGGCTGTTGCACTGATCACATGGCATGCACTGATCACGTGTTTATCAGGCAGTGATCAGTGACTGACAGGCGCTGATCAGGGGACTGTGCACGCACTGATCAGGTGGCTGATCAGGAACTGACCACCTGACCGCGCATGCAGTGATCACGTGGCTGGTCGTTCACTGATCACGTGTTTATCATACGGTGATCACGTGACTGAGAGGCGCTGATCACGTGACTGTGCCGTCAGTGATCACGTGGCTGAGCAGGCACTGATATCGTGACTGAGCATGCACTGATCATGTGCCGGGAGCCGGGGAGGCATTCCACTCTGGACAAAGGTCATGAGGAAGGAGGCTCGGCATACGCAAATGCGGGATCGAGCCTCAGGAGTCCACCCGGATATTCTCGAGCATCTCCCCCCAAAAAACCGGAGTCTGCCTACTGTATTGCTTTGTGCTCTCACCTCTGATTTCACTGGGGGCTGTCCCCCACCACCATCTCGCTCTCTCTGTCAAAGAGTTAACTTACAGCTCCAATTCATAAAGTTCCTTGTCATTCTTCCCTTTAACTTCCAGCTGAGTCTCCATCTGGAGCGCGGAACCCACCACGCTTACTAATTATGCCTGGGCTGCTAAGACCCACTCGAGAAGGTGTCTAGGGTGAGGCACCTTTCGCTATTCGAGAGGGCGCCTGCGGCCTACGTAAGTGGTGCAAACTTCTTGTCTTGAAGTTTGATTGGTCTTCCGCGTAAACCAAGCTACTCAGTCTCTTTTCTCCACCGAATTTTCCTACTGAGCTCTCCTCATACTATTATTCTTGACATCTCTGATTAGCATATAAATAGTCGCCTAGGCCATCTCTCCTTCGAATACCCTGGATCAGTTGGGGCTGGTCCCCGGCAGGTGGCGACCGAACAGGGACCTCAGGAGGCAATACTCAAAGAGCTGAGCAGACACGAACCACGCAATCAGCAGGCAATAAGCATGGAGCTCAGCAGTGACGAATCATGCTGCTCAACTGGCAATAATCAAGCACGTGACCAGGCAGGAATCACGCAGCTCAGCTGGCAATTGTCAAGCAGATGAGCCGACAGGAATCACGCAGCTCAGCTGGCAATTGTCATGCAGATGAGCCGGCAGGAATCACGCAGCTCAGCAGGCCCTGATCACGTGACTCTGCAGGCACTGATCACGTGGCTGATCAAGTCCAGATCACGTGACTGAGCATGCACTGATCACGTGGCTATCATGCACTGATGACGTGACTGCGCATGCACTGATGACGTGGCTGATCGGGCACTGATCACATGGCTCATCATGCACTGATCACGTGTTTATCAGGCAATGATCAGTGACTGACAGGCGCTGATCATGGGACTGTGCACGCACTGATCACGTGGCTATCATGCACTGATCACGTGACTGCGCATGCACTGATGACGTGGCTGTTCGGCACTGCACTGATCACGTGTTTATCAGGCAGTGATCAGTGACTGACAGGCGCTGATCAGGGGACTGTGCACGCACTGATCAGGTGGCTGATCAGGAACTGACCACCTGACCGCGCATGCAGTGATCACGTGGCTGGTCGTTCACTGATCACGTGTTTATCATACGGTGATCACGTGACTGAGAGGCGCTGATCACGTGACTGTGCCGTCAGTGATCACGTGGCTGAGCAGGCACTGATATCGTGACTGAGCATGCACTGATCATGTGCCGGGAGCCGGGGAGGCATTCCACTCTGGACAAAGGTCATGAGGAAGGAGGCTCGGCATACGCAAATGCGGGATCGAGCCTCAGGAGTCCACCCGGATATTCTCGAGCATCTCCCCCAAAAAAACCGGAGTCTGCCTACTGTATTGCTTTGTGCTCTCACCTCTGATTTCACTGGGGGCTGTCCCCCACCACCATCTCGCTCTCTCTGTCAAAGAGTTAACTTACAGCTCCAATTCATAAAGTTCCTTGTCATTCTTCCCTTTAACTTCCAGCTGAGTCTCCATCTGGAGCGCGGAACCCACCACGCTTACTAATTATGCCTGGGCTGCTAAGACCCACTCGAGAAGGTGTCTAGGGTGAGGCACCTTTCGCTATTCGAGAGGGCGCCTGCGGCCTACGTAAGTGGTGCAAACTTCTTGTCTTGAAGTTTGATTGGTCTTCCGCGTAAACCAAGCTACTCAGTCTCTTTTCTCCACCGAATTTTCCTACTGAGCTCTCCTCATACTATTATTCTTGACATCTCTGATTAGCATATAAATAGTCGCCTAGGCCATCTCTCCTTCGAATACCCTGGATCAGTTGGGGCTGGTCCCCGGCAGGTGGCGACCGAACAGGGACCTCAGGAGGCAATACTCAAAGAGCTGAGCAGACACGAACCACGCAATCAGCAGGCAATAAGCATGGAGCTCAGCAGTGACGAATCATGCTGCTCAACTGGCAATAATCAAGCACGTGACCAGGCAGGAATCACGCAGCTCAGCTGGCAATTGTCAAGCAGATGAGCCGACAGGAATCACGCAGCTCAGATGGCAATTGTCATGCAGATGAGCCGGCAGGAATCACGCAGCTCAGCAGGCCCTGATCACGTGACTCTGCAGGCACTGATCACGTGGCTGATCAAGTCCAGAACACGTGACTGAGCATGCACTGATCACGTGGCTATCATGCACTGATGACGTGACTGCGCATGCACTGATGACGTGGCTGATCGGGCACTGATCACGTGTTTATCGGGCAGTGATCAGTGACTGACAGGCGCTGATCATGGGACTGTGCACGCACTGATCAGGTGGCTGATCAGGAACTGACCACCTGACCTCGCATGCAGTGATCACGTGGCTGGTCGATCACTGATCACGTGTTTATCATACGGTGATCACGTGTTTATCATACGGTGATCACGTGACTGAGAGGCGCTGATCACGTGACTGTGCCGTCAGTGATCACGTGGCTGATCAGGCACTGATATCGTGACTGAGCATGCACTGATCATGTGCCGGGAGCCGGGGAGGCCTTCCACTCTGGACAAAGGTCATGAGGAAGGAGGCTCGGCATACGCAAATGCGGGATCGAGCCTCAGGAGTCCACCCGGATATTCTCGAGCATCTCCCCCAAAAAACCGGAGTCTGCCTACTGTATTGCTTTGTGCTCTCACCTCTGATTTCACTGGGGGCTGTCCCCCACCACCATCTCGCTCTCTCTGTCAAAGAGTTAACTTACAGCTCCAATTCATAAAGTTCCTTGTCATTCTTCCCTTTAACTTCCAGCTGAGTCTCCATCTGGAGCGCGGAACCCACCACGCTTACTAATTATGCCTGGGCTGCTAAGACCCACTCGAGAAGGTGTCTAGGGTGAGGCACCTTTCGCTATTCGAGAGGGCGCCTGCGGCCTACGTAAGTGGTGCAAACTTCTTGTCTTGAAGTTTGATTGGTCTTCCGCGTAAACCAAGCTACTCAGTCTCTTTTCTCCACCGAATTTTCCTACTGAGCTCTCCTCATACTATTATTCTTGACATCTCTGATTAGCATATAAATAGTCGCCTAGGCCATCTCTCCTTCGAATACCCTGGATCAGTTGGGGCTGGTCCCCGGCAGGTGGCGACCGAACAGGGACCTCAGGAGGCAATACTCAAAGAGCTGAGCAGACACGAACCACGCAATCAGCAGGCAATAAGCATGGAGCTCAGCAGTGACGAATCATGCTGCTCAACTGGCAATAATCAAGCACGTGACCAGGCAGGAATCACGCAGCTCAGCTGGCAATTGTCAAGCAGATGAGCCGACAGGAATCACGCAGCTCAGCTGGCAATTGTCATGCAGATGAGCCGGCAGGAATCACGCAGCTCAGCAGGCCCTGATCACGTGACTCTGCAGGCACTGATCACGTGGCTGATCAAGTCCAGATCACGTGACTGAGCATGCACTGATCACGTGGCTATCATGCACTGATGACGTGACTGCGCATGCACTGATGACGTGGCTGATCGGGCACTGATCACATGGCTCATCATGCACTGATCACGTGTTTATCAGGCAATGATCAGTGACTGACAGGCGCTGATCATGGGACTGTGCACGCACTGATCACGTGGCTATCATGCACTGATCACGTGACTGCGCATGCACTGATGACGTGGCTGTTCGGGCACTGATCACGTGTTTATCAGGCAGTGATCAGTGACTGACAGGCGCTGATCAGGGGACTGTGCACGCACTGATCAGGTGGCTGATCAGGAACTGACCACCTGACCGCGCATGCAGTGATCACGTGGCTGGTCGTTCACTGATCACGTGTTTATCATACGGTGATCACGTGACTGAGAGGCGCTGATCACGTGACTGTGCCGTCAGTGATCACGTGGCTGAGCAGGCACTGATATCGTGACTGAGCATGCACTGATCATGTGCCGGGAGCCGGGGAGGCATTCCACTCTGGACAAAGGTCATGAGGAAGGAGGCTCGGCATACGCAAATGCGGGATCGAGCCTCAGGAGTCCACCCGGATATTCTCGAGCATCTCCCCCCAAAAAAACCGGAGTCTGCCTACTGTATTGCTTTGTGCTCTCACCTCTGATTTCACTGGGGGCTGTCCCCCACCACCATCTCGCTCTCTCTGTCAAAGAGTTAACTTACAGCTCCAATTCATAAAGTTCCTTGTCATTCTTCCCTTTAACTTCCAGCTGAGTCTCCATCTGGAGCGCGGAACCCACCACGCTTACTAATTATGCCTGGGCTGCTAAGACCCACTCGAGAAGGTGTCTAGGGTGAGGCACCTTTCGCTATTCGAGAGGGCGCCTGCGGCCTACGTAAGTGGTGCAAACTTCTTGTCTTGAAGTTTGATTGGTCTTCCGCGTAAACCAAGCTACTCAGTCTCTTTTCTCCACCGAATTTTCCTACTGAGCTCTCCTCATACTATTATTCTTGACATCTCTGATTAGCATATAAATAGTCGCCTAGGCCATCTCTCCTTCGAATACCCTGGATCAGTTGGGGCTGGTCCCCGGCAGGTGGCGACCGAACAGGGACCTCAGGAGGCAATACTCAAAGAGCTGAGCAGACACGAACCACGCAATCAGCAGGCAATAAGCATGGAGCTCAGCAGTGACGAATCATGCTGCTCAACTGGCAATAATCAAGCACGTGACCAGGCAGGAATCACGCAGCTCAGCTGGCAATTGTCAAGCAGATGAGCCGACAGGAATCACGCAGCTCAGCTGGCAATTGTCATGCAGATGAGCCGGCAGGAATCACGCAGCTCAGCAGGCCCTGATCACGTGACTCTGCAGGCACTGATCACGTGGCTGATCAAGTCCAGATCACGTGACTGAGCATGCACTGATCACGTGGCTATCATGCACTGATGACGTGACTGCGCATGCACTGATGACGTGGCTGATCGGGCACTGATCACATGGCTCATCATGCACTGATCACGTGTTTATCAGGCAATGATCAGTGACTGACAGGCGCTGATCATGGGACTGTGCACGCACTGATCACGTGGCTATCATGCACTGATCACGTGACTGCGCATGCACTGATGACGTGGCTGTTCGGGCACTGATCACGTGTTTATCAGGCAGTGATCAGTGACTGACAGGCGCTGATCAGGGGACTGTGCACGCACTGATCAGGTGGCTGATCAGGAACTGACCACCTGACCGCGCATGCAGTGATCACGTGGCTGGTCGTTCACTGATCACGTGTTTATCATACGGTGATCACGTGACTGAGAGGCGCTGATCACGTGACTGTGCCGTCAGTGATCACGTGGCTGAGCAGGCACTGATATCGTGACTGAGCATGCACTGATCATGTGCCGGGAGCCGGGGAGGCATTCCACTCTGGACAAAGGTCATGAGGAAGGAGGCTCGGCATACGCAAATGCGGGATCGAGCCTCAGGAGTCCACCCGGATATTCTCGAGCATCTCCCCCCAAAAAAACCGGAGTCTGCCTACTGTATTGCTTTGTGCTCTCACCTCTGATTTCACTGGGGGCTGTCCCCCACCACCATCTCGCTCTCTCTGTCAAAGAGTTAACTTACAGCTCCAATTCATAAAGTTCCTTGTCATTCTTCCCTTTAACTTCCAGCTGAGTCTCCATCTGGAGCGCGGAACCCACCACGCTTACTAATTATGCCTGGGCTGCTAAGACCCACTCGAGAAGGTGTCTAGGGTGAGGCACCTTTCGCTATTCGAGAGGGCGCCTGCGGCCTACGTAAGTGGTGCAAACTTCTTGTCTTGAAGTTTGATTGGTCTTCCGCGTAAACCAAGCTACTCAGTCTCTTTTCTCCACCGAATTTTCCTACTGAGCTCTCCTCATACTATTATTCTTGACATCTCTGATTAGCATATAAATAGTCGCCTAGGCCATCTCTCCTTCGAATACCCTGGATCAGTTGGGGCTGGTCCCCGGCAGGTGGCGACCGAACAGGGACCTCAGGAGGCAATACTCAAAGAGCTGAGCAGACACGAACCACGCAATCAGCAGGCAATAAGCATGGAGCTCAGCAGTGACGAATCATGCTGCTCAACTGGCAATAATCAAGCACGTGACCAGGCAGGAATCACGCAGCTCAGCTGGCAATTGTCAAGCAGATGAGCCGACAGGAATCACGCAGCTCAGCTGGCAATTGTCATGCAGATGAGCCGGCAGGAATCACGCAGCTCAGCAGGCCCTGATCACGTGACTCTGCAGGCACTGATCACGTGGCTGATCAAGTCCAGATCACGTGACTGAGCATGCACTGATCACGTGGCTATCATGCACTGATGACGTGGCTGATCGGGCACTGATCACATGGCTCATCATGCACTGATCACGTGTTTATCAGGCAATGATCAGTGACTGACAGGCGCTGATCATGGGACTGTGCACGCACTGATCACGTGGCTATCATGCACTGATCACGTGACTGCGCATGCACTGATGACGTGGCTGTTCGGGCACTGATCACGTGTTTATCAGGCAGTGATCAGTGACTGACAGGCGCTGATCAGGGGACTGTGCACGCACTGATCAGGTGGCTGATCAGGAACTGACCACCTGACCGCGCATGCAGTGATCACGTGGCTGGTCGTTCACTGATCACGTGTTTATCATACGGTGATCACGTGACTGAGAGGCGCTGATCACGTGACTGTGCCGTCAGTGATCACGTGGCTGAGCAGGCACTGATATCGTGACTGAGCATGCACTGATCATGTGCCGGGAGCCGGGGAGGCATTCCACTCTGGACAAAGGTCATGAGGAAGGAGGCTCGGCATACGCAAATGCGGGATCGAGCCTCAGGAGTCCACCCGGATATTCTCGAGCATCTCCCCCAAAAAAACCGGAGTCTGCCTACTGTATTGCTTTGTGCTCTCACCTCTGATTTCACTGGGGGCTGTCCCCCACCACCATCTCGCTCTCTCTGTCAAAGAGTTAACTTACAGCTCCAATTCATAAAGTTCCTTGTCATTCTTCCCTTTAACTTCCAGCTGAGTCTCCATCTGGAGCGCGGAACCCACCACGCTTACTAATTATGCCTGGGCTGCTAAGACCCACTCGAGAAGGTGTCTAGGGTGAGGCACCTTTCGCTATTCGAGAGGGCGCCTGCGGCCTACGTAAGTGGTGCAAACTTCTTGTCTTGAAGTTTGATTGGTCTTCCGCGTAAACCAAGCTACTCAGTCTCTTTTCTCCACCGAATTTTCCTACTGAGCTCTCCTCATACTATTATTCTTGACATCTCTGATTAGCATATAAATAGTCGCCTAGGCCATCTCTCCTTCGAATACCCTGGATCAGTTGGGGCTGGTCCCCGGCAGGTGGCGACCGAACAGGGACCTCAGGAGGCAATACTCAAAGAGCTGAGCAGACACGAACCACGCAATCAGCAGGCAATAAGCATGGAGCTCAGCAGTGACGAATCATGCTGCTCAACTGGCAATAATCAAGCACGTGACCAGGCAGGAATCACGCAGCTCAGCTGGCAATTGTCAAGCAGATGAGCCGACAGGAATCACGCAGCTCAGCTGGCAATTGTCATGCAGATGAGCCGGCAGGAATCACGCAGCTCAGCAGGCCCTGATCACGTGACTCTGCAGGCACTGATCACGTGGCTGATCAAGTCCAGATCACGTGACTGAGCATGCACTGATCACGTGGCTATCATGCACTGATGACGTGACTGCGCATGCACTGATGACGTGGCTGATCGGGCACTGATCACATGGCTCATCATGCACTGATCACGTGTTTATCAGGCAATGATCAGTGACTGACAGGCGCTGATCATGGGACTGTGCACGCACTGATCACGTGGCTATCATGCACTGATCACGTGACTGCGCATGCACTGATGACGTGGCTGTTCGGGCACTGATCACGTGTTTATCAGGCAGTGATCAGTGACTGACAGGCGCTGATCAGGGGACTGTGCACGCACTGATCAGGTGGCTGATCAGGAACTGACCACCTGACCGCGCATGCAGTGATCACGTGGCTGGTCGTTCACTGATCACGTGTTTATCATACGGTGATCACGTGACTGAGAGGCGCTGATCACGTGACTGTGCCGTCAGTGATCACGTGGCTGAGCAGGCACTGATATCGTGACTGAGCATGCACTGATCATGTGCCGGGAGCCGGGGAGGCATTCCACTCTGGACAAAGGTCATGAGGAAGGAGGCTCGGCATACGCAAATGCGGGATCGAGCCTCAGGAGTCCACCCGGATATTCTCGAGCATCTCCCCCCAAAAAACCGGAGTCTGCCTACTGTATTGCTTTGTGCTCTCACCTCTGATTTCACTGGGGGCTGTCCCCCACCACCATCTCGCTCTCTCTGTCAAAGAGTTAACTTACAGCTCCAATTCATAAAGTTCCTTGTCATTCTTCCCTTTAACTTCCAGCTGAGTCTCCATCTGGAGCGCGGAACCCACCACGCTTACTAATTATGCCTGGGCTGCTAAGACCCACTCGAGAAGGTGTCTAGGGTGAGGCACCTTTCGCTATTCGAGAGGGCGCCTGCGGCCTACGTAAGTGGTGCAAACTTCTTGTCTTGAAGTTTGATTGGTCTTCCGCGTAAACCAAGCTACTCAGTCTCTTTTCTCCACCGAATTTTCCTACTGAGCTCTCCTCATACTATTATTCTTGACATCTCTGATTAGCATATAAATAGTCGCCTAGGCCATCTCTCCTTCGAATACCCTGGATCAGTTGGGGCTGGTCCCCGGCAGGTGGCGACCGAACAGGGACCTCAGGAGGCAATACTCAAAGAGCTGAGCAGACACGAACCACGCAATCAGCAGGCAATAAGCATGGAGCTCAGCAGTGACGAATCATGCTGCTCAACTGGCAATAATCAAGCACGTGACCAGGCAGAAATCACGCAGCTCAGCTGGCAATTGTCAAGCAGATGAGCCGACAGGAATCACGCAGCTCAGATGGCAATTGTCATGCAGATGAGCCGGCAGGAATCACGCAGCTCAGCAGGCCCTGATCACGTGACTCTGCAGGCACTGATCACGTGGCTGATCAAGTCCAGATCACGTGACTGAGCATGCACTGATCACGTGGCTATCATGCACTGATGACGTGACTGCGCATGCACTGATGACGTGGCTGATCGGGCACTGATCACGTGTTTATCAGGCAATGATCAGTGACTGACAGGCGCTGATCATGGGACTGTGCACGCACTGATCACGTGGCTGATCAGGAACTGACCACCTGACCTCGCATGCAGTGATCACGTGGCTGGTCGTTCACTGATCACGTGTGATCACTGATCACGTGTTTATCATACGGTGATCACGTGACTGAGAGGCGCTGATCACGTGACTGTGCCGTCAGTGATCACGTGGCTGAGCAGGCACTGATATTGTGACTGAGCATGCACTGATCATGTGCCGGGAGCCGGGGAGGCATTCCACTCTGGACAAAGGTCATGAGGAAGGAGGCTCGGCATACGCAAATGCGGGATCGAGCCTCAGGAGTCCACCCGGATATTCTCGAGCATCTCCCCCAAAAAAACCGGAGTCTGCCTACTGTATTGCTTTGTGCTCTCACCTCTGATTTCACTGGGGGCTGTCCCCCACCACCATCTCGCTCTCTCTGTCAAAGAGTTAACTTACAGCTCCAATTCATAAAGTTCCTTGTCATTCTTCCCTTTAACTTCCAGCTGAGTCTCCATCTGGAGCGCGGAACCCACCACGCTTACTAATTATGCCTGGGCTGCTAAGACCCACTCGAGAAGGTGTCTAGGGTGAGGCACCTTTCGCTATTCGAGAGGGCGCCTGCGGCCTACGTAAGTGGTGCAAACTTCTTGTCTTGAAGTTTGATTGGTCTTCCGCGTAAACCAAGCTACTCAGTCTCTTTTCTCCACCGAATTTTCCTACTGAGCTCTCCTCATACTATTATTCTTGACATCTCTGATTAGCATATAAATAGTCGCCTAGGCCATCTCTCCTTCGAATACCCTGGATCAGTTGGGGCTGGTCCCCGGCAGGTGGCGACCGAACAGGGACCTCAGGAGGCAATACTCAAAGAGCTGAGCAGACACGAACCACGCAATCAGCAGGCAATAAGCATGGAGCTCAGCAGTGACGAATCATGCTGCTCAACTGGCAATAATCAAGCACGTGACCAGGCAGGAATCACGCAGCTCAGCTGGCAATTGTCAAGCAGATGAGCCGACAGGAATCACGCAGCTCAGCTGGCAATTGTCATGCAGATGAGCCGGCAGGAATCACGCAGCTCAGCAGGCCCTGATCACGTGACTCTGCAGGCACTGATCACGTGGCTGATCAAGTCCAGATCACGTGACTGAGCATGCACTGATCACGTGGCTATCATGCACTGATGACGTGACTGCGCATGCACTGATGACGTGGCTGATCGGGCACTGATCACATGGCTCATCATGCACTGATCACGTGTTTATCAGGCAATGATCAGTGACTGACAGGCGCTGATCATGGGACTGTGCACGCACTGATCACGTGGCTATCATGCACTGATCACGTGACTGCGCATGCACTGATGACGTGGCTGTTCGGGCACTGATCACGTGTTTATCAGGCAGTGATCAGTGACTGACAGGCGCTGATCAGGGGACTGTGCACGCACTGATCAGGTGGCTGATCAGGAACTGACCACCTGACCGCGCATGCAGTGATCACGTGGCTGGTCGTTCACTGATCACGTGTTTATCATACGGTGATCACGTGACTGAGAGGCGCTGATCACGTGACTGTGCCGTCAGTGATCACGTGGCTGAGCAGGCACTGATATCGTGACTGAGCATGCACTGATCATGTGCCGGGAGCCGGGGAGGCATTCCACTCTGGACAAAGGTCATGAGGAAGGAGGCTCGGCATACGCAAATGCGGGATCGAGCCTCAGGAGTCCACCCGGATATTCTCGAGCATCTCCCCCCAAAAAAACCGGAGTCTGCCTACTGTATTGCTTTGTGCTCTCACCTCTGATTTCACTGGGGGCTGTCCCCCACCACCATCTCGCTCTCTCTGTCAAAGAGTTAACTTACAGCTCCAATTCATAAAGTTCCTTGTCATTCTTCCCTTTAACTTCCAGCTGAGTCTCCATCTGGAGCGCGGAACCCACCACGCTTACTAATTATGCCTGGGCTGCTAAGACCCACTCGAGAAGGTGTCTAGGGTGAGGCACCTTTCGCTATTCGAGAGGGCGCCTGCGGCCTACGTAAGTGGTGCAAACTTCTTGTCTTGAAGTTTGATTGGTCTTCCGCGTAAACCAAGCTACTCAGTCTCTTTTCTCCACCGAATTTTCCTACTGAGCTCTCCTCATACTATTATTCTTGACATCTCTGATTAGCATATAAATAGTCGCCTAGGCCATCTCTCCTTCGAATACCCTGGATCAGTTGGGGCTGGTCCCCGGCAGGTGGCGACCGAACAGGGACCTCAGGAGGCAATACTCAAAGAGCTGAGCAGACACGAACCACGCAATCAGCAGGCAATAAGCATGGAGCTCAGCAGTGACGAATCATGCTGCTCAACTGGCAATAATCAAGCACGTGACCAGGCAGGAATCACGCAGCTCAGCTGGCAATTGTCAAGCAGATGAGCCGACAGGAATCACGCAGCTCAGCTGGCAATTGTCATGCAGATGAGCCGGCAGGAATCACGCAGCTCAGCAGGCCCTGATCACGTGACTCTGCAGGCACTGATCACGTGGCTGATCAAGTCCAGATCACGTGACTGAGCATGCACTGATCACGTGGCTATCATGCACTGATGACGTGACTGCGCATGCACTGATGACGTGGCTGATCGGGCACTGATCACATGGCTCATCATGCACTGATCACGTGTTTATCAGGCAATGATCAGTGACTGACAGGCGCTGATCATGGGACTGTGCACGCACTGATCACGTGGCTATCATGCACTGATCACGTGACTGCGCATGCACTGATGACGTGGCTGTGATCGGGCACTGATCACGTGTTTATCAGGCAGTGATCAGTGACTGACAGGCGCTGATCAGGGGACTGTGCACGCACTGATCAGGTGGCTGATCAGGAACTGACCACCTGACCGCGCATGCAGTGATCACGTGGCTGGTCGTTCACTGATCACGTGTTTATCATACGGTGATCACGTGACTGAGAGGCGCTGATCACGTGACTGTGCCGTCAGTGATCACGTGGCTGAGCAGGCACTGATATCGTGACTGAGCATGCACTGATCATGTGCCGGGAGCCGGGGAGGCATTCCACTCTGGACAAAGGTCATGAGGAAGGAGGCTCGGCATACGCAAATGCGGGATCGAGCCTCAGGAGTCCACCCGGATATTCTCGAGCATCTCCCCCCCAAAAACCGGAGTCTGCCTACTGTATTGCTTTGTGCTCTCACCTCTGATTTCACTGGGGGCTGTCCCCCACCACCATCTCGCTCTCTCTGTCAAAGAGTTAACTTACAGCTCCAATTCATAAAGTTCCTTGTCATTCTTCCCTTTAACTTCCAGCTGAGTCTCCATCTGGAGCGCGGAACCCACCACGCTTACTAATTATGCCTGGGCTGCTAAGACCCACTCGAGAAGGTGTCTAGGGTGAGGCACCTTTCGCTATTCGAGAGGGCGCCTGCGGCCTACGTAAGTGGTGCAAACTTCTTGTCTTGAAGTTTGATTGGTCTTCCGCGTAAACCAAGCTACTCAGTCTCTTTTCTCCACCGAATTTTCCTACTGAGCTCTCCTCATACTATTATTCTTGACATCTCTGATTAGCATATAAATAGTCGCCTAGGCCATCTCTCCTTCGAATACCCTGGATCAGTTGGGGCTGGTCCCCGGCAGGTGGCGACCGAACAGGGACCTCAGGAGGCAATACTCAAAGAGCTGAGCAGACACGAACCACGCAATCAGCAGGCAATAAGCATGGAGCTCAGCAGTGACGAATCATGCTGCTCAACTGGCAATAATCAAGCACGTGACCAGGCAGGAATCACGCAGCTCAGCTGGCAATTGTCAAGCAGATGAGCCGACAGGAATCACGCAGCTCAGCTGGCAATTGTCATGCAGATGAGCCGGCAGGAATCACGCAGCTCAGCAGGCCCTGATCACGTGACTCTGCAGGCACTGATCACGTGGCTGATCAAGTCCAGATCACGTGACTGAGCATGCACTGATCACGTGGCTATCATGCACTGATGACGTGGCTGATCGGGCACTGATCCCATGGCTCATCAATCACTGATCACGTGTTTATCAGGCAATGATCAGTGACTGACAGGCGCTGATCATGGGACTGTGCACGCACTGATCACGTGGCTATCATGCACTGATCACGTGACTGCGCATGCACTGATGACGTGGCTGTTCGGCACTGATCATGCACTGATCACCTGTATATCAGGCAGTGATCAGTGACTGACAGGCGCTGATCAGGGGACTGTGCACGCACTGATCAGGTGGCTGATCAGGAACTGACCACCTGACCGCGCATGCAGTGATCACGTGGCTGGTCGTTCACTGATCACGTGTTTATCATACGGTGATCACGTGACTGAGAGGCGCTGATCACGTGACTGTGCCGTCAGTGATCACGTGGCTGAGCAGGCACTGATATCGTGACTGAGCATGCACTGATCATGTGCCGGGAGCCGGGGAGGCATTCCACTCTGGACAAAGGTCATGAGGAAGGAGGCTCGGCATACGCAAATGCGGGATCGAGCCTCAGGAGTCCACCCGGATGTTCTCGAGCATCTCCCCCAAAAAAACCGGAGTCTGCCTACTGTATTGCTTTGTGCTCTCACCTCTGATTTCACTGGGGGCTGTCCCCCACCACCATCTCGCTCTCTCTGTCAAAGAGTTAACTTACAGCTCCAATTCATAAAGTTCCTTGTCATTCTTCCCTTTAACTTCCAGCTGAGTCTCCATCTGGAGCGCGGAACCCACCACGCTTACTAATTATGCCTGGGCTGCTAAGACCCACTCGAGAAGGTGTCTAGGGTGAGGCACCTTTCGCTATTCGAGAGGGCGCCTGCGGCCTACGTAAGTGGTGCAAACTTCTTGTCTTGAAGTTTGATTGGTCTTCCGCGTAAACCAAGCTACTCAGTCTCTTTTCTCCACCGAATTTTCCTACTGAGCTCTCCTCATACTATTATTCTTGACATCTCTGATTAGCATATAAATAGTCGCCTAGGCCATCTCTCCTTCGAATACCCTGGATCAGTTGGGGCTGGTCCCCGGCAGGTGGCGACCGAACAGGGACCTCAGGAGGCAATACTCAAAGAGCTGAGCAGACACGAACCACGCAATCAGCAGGCAATAAGCATGGAGCTCAGCAGTGACGAATCATGCTGCTCAACTGGCAATAATCAAGCACGTGACCAGGCAGGAATCACGCAGCTCAGCTGGCAATTGTCAAGCAGATGAGCCGACAGGAATCACGCAGCTCAGCTGGCAATTGTCATGCAGATGAGCCGGCAGGAATCACGCAGCTCAGCAGGCCCTGATCACGTGACTCTGCAGGCACTGATCACGTGGCTGATCAAGTCCAGATCACGTGACTGAGCATGCACTGATCACGTGGCTATCATGCACTGATGACGTGACTGCGCATGCACTGATGACGTGGCTGATCGGGCACTGATCACATGGCTCATCATGCACTGATCACGTGTTTATCAGGCAATGATCAGTGACTGACAGGCGCTGATCATGGGACTGTGCACGCACTGATCACGTGGCTATCATGCACTGATCACGTGACTGCGCATGCACTGATGACGTGGCTGTTCGGGCACTGATCACGTGTTTATCAGGCAGTGATCAGTGACTGACAGGCGCTGATCAGGGGACTGTGCACGCACTGATCAGGTGGCTGATCAGGAACTGACCACCTGACCGCGCATGCAGTGATCACGTGGCTGGTCGTTCACTGATCACGTGTTTATCATACGGTGATCACGTGACTGAGAGGCGCTGATCACGTGACTGTGCCGTCAGTGATCACGTGGCTGAGCAGGCACTGATATCGTGACTGAGCATGCACTGATCATGTGCCGGGAGCCGGGGAGGCATTCCACTCTGGACAAAGGTCATGAGGAAGGAGGCTCGGCATACGCAAATGCGGGATCGAGCCTCAGGAGTCCACCCGGATATTCTCGAGCATCTCCCCCCAAAAAACCGGAGTCTGCCTACTGTATTGCTTTGTGCTCTCACCTCTGATTTCACTGGGGGCTGTCCCCCACCACCATCTCGCTCTCTCTGTCAAAGAGTTAACTTACAGCTCCAATTCATAAAGTTCCTTGTCATTCTTCCCTTTAACTTCCAGCTGAGTCTCCATCTGGAGCGCGGAACCCACCACGCTTACTAATTATGCCTGGGCTGCTAAGACCCACTCGAGAAGGTGTCTAGGGTGAGGCACCTTTCGCTATTCGAGAGGGCGCCTGCGGCCTACGTAAGTGGTGCAAACTTCTTGTCTTGAAGTTTGATTGGTCTTCCGCGTAAACCAAGCTACTCAGTCTCTTTTCTCCACCGAATTTTCCTACTGAGCTCTCCTCATACTATTATTCTTGACATCTCTGATTAGCATATAAATAGTCGCCTAGGCCATCTCTCCTTCGAATACCCTGGATCAGTTGGGGCTGGTCCCCGGCAGGTGGCGACCGAACAGGGACCTCAGGAGGCAATACTCAAAGAGCTGAGCAGACACGAACCACGCAATCAGCAGGCAATAAGCATGGAGCTCAGCAGTGACGAATCATGCTGCTCAACTGGCAATAATCAAGCACGTGACCAGGCAGGAATCACGCAGCTCAGCTGGCAATTGTCAAGCAGATGAGCCGACAGGAATCACGCAGCTCAGATGGCAATTGTCATGCAGATGAGCCGGCAGGAATCACGCAGCTCAGCAGGCCCTGATCACGTGACTCTGCAGGCACTGATCACGTGGCTGATCAAGTGATCAGTGAGCATGCACTGATCACTGCAGCTGATCACGTGACTGCATGCACTGATTGATCACTGCACTGATGTGTTTGCAGCTGATCAGTGACGCATCACTGATCACTGATTCTGACTCACGCACTGATCACGCTGATCACGTGTTTATCATACGGTGATCACGTTACTGAGAGGCGCTGATCACGTGACTGTGCCGTCAGTGATCACGTGGCTGAGCAGGCACTGATATCGTGACTGAGCATGCACTGATCATGTGCCGGGAGCCGGGGAGGCATTCCACTCTGGACAAAGGTCATGAGGAAGGAGGCTCGGCATACGCAAATGCGGGATCGAGCCTCAGGAGTCCACCCGGATATTCTCGAGCATCTCCCCCAAAAAAACCGGAGTCTGCCTAATGTATTGCTTTGTGCTCTCACCTCTGATTTCACTGGGGGCTGTCCCCCACCACCATCTCGCTCTCTCTGTCAAAGAGTTAACTTACAGCTCCAATTCATAAAGTTCCTTGTCATTCTTCCCTTTAACTTCCAGCTGAGTCTCCATCTGGAGCGCGGAACCCACCACGCTTACTAATTATGCTTGGGCTGCTAAGACCCACTCGAGAAGGTGTCTAGGGTGAGGCACCTTTCGCTATTCGAGAGGGCGCCTGCGGCCTACGTAAGTGGTGCAAACTTCTTGTCTTGAAGTTTGATTGGTCTTCCGCGTAAACCAAGCTACTCAGTCTCTTTTCTCCACCGAATTTTCCTACTGAGCTCTCCACATACTATTATTCTTGACATCTCTGATTAGCATATAAATAGTCGCCTAGGCCATCTCTCCTTCAAATACCCTGGATCAGTTGGGGCTGGTCCCCGGCAGGTGGCGACCGAACAGGGACCCCAGGAGGCAATACTCAAAGAGCTGAGCAGCCACGAACCACGCAATCAGCAGGCAATAAGCATGGAGCTCAGCAGTGACGAATCATGCTGCTCAACTGGCTATAATCAAGCACGTGACCAGGCAGGAATCATGCAGCTCAGCTGGCAATTGTCAAGCAGATTAGCCGACAGGAATCACGCAGCTCAGCTGGCAATTGTCATGCAGATGAGCCGGCAGGAATCACGCAGCTCAGCAGGCCCTGAACACGTGACTCTGCAGGCACTGATCACGTGGCTGATCAAGTCCAGATCACGTGACTGAGCATGCACTGATCACGTGGCTATCATGCACTGATGACGTGACTGCGCATGCACTGATGACGTGGCTGATCGGGCACTGATCACATGGCTCATCATGCACTGATCACGTGTTTATCAGGCAATGATCAGTGACTGACAGGCGCTGATCATGGGACTGTGCACGCACTGATCACGTGGCTATCATGCACTGATCACGTGACTGCGCATGCACTGATGACGTGGCTGTTGGGGCACTGATCACGTGTTTATCAGGCAGTGATCAGTGACTGACAGGCGCTGATCAGGGGACTGTGCACGCACTGATCAGGTGGCTGATCAGGAACTGACCAACTGACCTCGCATGCAGTGATCACGTGGCTGGTCGTTCACTGATCACGTGTTTATCATACGGTGATCACGTGACTGAGAGGCGCTGATCACGTGACTGTGCCGTCAGTGATCACGTGGCTGAGCAGGCACTGATATCGTGACTGAGCATGCACTGATCATGTGCCGGGAGCCGGGGAGGCATTCCACTCTGGACAAAGGTCATGAGGAAGGTGGCTCGGCATACGCAAATGCGGGATCGAGCCTCAGGAGTCCACCCGGATATTCTCGAGCATCTCCCCCCGAAAAAAACCGGAGTCTGCCTACTATATTGCTTTGTGCTCTCACCTCTGATTTCACTGGGGGCTGTCCCCCACCACCATCTCGCTCTCTCTGTCAAAGAGTTAACTTACAGCTCCAATTCATAAAGTTCCTTGTCATTCTTCCCTTTAATTTCCAGCTAAGTCTCAATCTGGAGCGCGGAACCCACCACGCTTACTAATTATGCCTGGGCTGCTAAGACCCACTCGAGAAGGTGTCTAGGGTGAGGCACCTTTCGCTATTCGAGAGGGCGCCTGCGGCCTACGTAAGTGGTGCAAACTTCTTGTCTTGAAGTTTGATTGGTCTTCCGCGTAAACCAAGCTACTCAGTCTCTTTTCTCCACCGAATTTTCCTACTGAGCTCTCCTCATACTATTATTCTTGACATCTCTGATTAGCATATAAATAATCGCCTAGGCCATCTCTCCTTTGAATACCCTGGATCAGATGGGGCTGGTCCCCGGCAGGTGGCGACCGAACAGGGACCTCAGGAGTCAATACTCAAAGAGCTGAGCAGACACGAACCACGCAATCAGCAGGCAATAAGCATGGAGCTCAGCAGTGACGAATCATGCTGCTCAACTGGCAATAATCAAGCACGTGACCAGGAAGGAATCACGCAGCTCAGCTGGCAATTGTCATGCAGATGAGCCGGCAGGAATCACGCAGCTCAGCAGGCCCTGATCACGTGACTCTGCAGGCACTGATCACGTGGCTGATCAAGTCCAGATCACGTGACTGAGCATGCACTGATCACGTGGCTATCATGCACTGATGACGTGACTGCGCATGCAGTGATGACGTGGCTGATCGGGCACTGATCACATGTCTCATCATGCACTGATCACGTGTTTATCAGGCAATGATCAGTGACTGACAGGCGCTGATCATGGGACTGTGCACGCACTGATCACGTGGCTATCATGCACTGATCACGTGACTGCGTATGCACTGATGACGTGGCTGTTCGGGCACTGATCACATGGCTCTTCATGCACTGATCACGTGTTTATCAGGCAGTGATCAGTGACTGACAGGCGATGATCAGGGGACTGTGCACGCACTGATCAGGTGGCTGATCAGGAACTGACCACCTGACCGCGCATGCAGTGATCACGTGGCTGGTCGTTCACTGATCACGTGTTTATCATACGGTGATCACGGGACTGAGAGGCGCTGATCACGTGACTGTGCCGTCAGTGATCACGTGGCTGAGCAGGCACTGATATCGTGACTGAGCATGCACTGTTCATGTGCCGGGAGCCGGGGAGGCATTCCACTCTGGACAAAGGTCATGAGGAAGGTGGCTCGGCATACGCAAATGCGGGATCGAGCCTCAGGAGTCCACCCGGATATTCTTGAGCATCTCCCCCCAAAAAACCAGAGTCTGCCTACTGTATTGCTTTGTGCTCTCACCTCTGATTTCACTGGGTGCTGTCCCCCACCACCATCTCGATCTCTCTGTCAAAGAGTTAACTTACAGCTCCAATTCATAAAGTTCCTTTTCATTCTTCCCTTTAACTTCCAGCTGAGTCTCCATCTGGAGCGCCGAACCCACCACGCTTACTAATTATGCCTGGGCTGCTAAGACCCACTCGAGAAGGTGTCTAGGGTGAGGCACCTTTCGCTATTCGAGAGGGCGCCTGCGGCCTACGTAAGTGGTGCAAACTTCTTGTCTTGAAGTTTGATTGGTCTTCCGCGTAAACCAAGCTACTCAGTCTCTTTTCTCCACCGAATTTTCCTACTGAGCTCTCCTCATACTATTATTCTTGACATCTCTGATTAGCATATAAATAGTCGCCTAGGCCATCTCTCCTTCGAATACCCTGGATCAGTTGGGGCTGGTCCCCGGCAGGTGGCGACCGAACAGGGACCTCAGGAGGCAATACTCAAAGAGCTGAGCAGACACGAACCACGCAATCAGCAGGCAATAAGCATGGAGCTCAGCAGTGACGAATCATGCTGCTCAACTGGCAATAATCAAGCACGTGACCAGGCAGGAATCACGCAGCTCAGCTGGCAATTGTCAAGCAGATGAGCCGACAGGAATCACGCAGCTCAGCTGGCAATTGTCATGCAGATGAGCCGGCAGGAATCACGCAGCTCAGCAGGCCCTGATCACGTGACTCTGCAGGCACTGATCACGTGGCTGATCAAGTCCAGATCACGTGACTGAGCATGCACTGATCACGTGGCTATCATGCACTGATGACGTGGCTGATCGGGCACTGATCACATGTCTCATCATGCACTGATCACGTGTTTATCAGGCAATGATCAGTGACTGACAGGCGCTGATCATGGGACTGTGCACGCACTGATCACGTGGCTATCATGCACTGATCACGTGACTGCGTATGCACTGATGACGTGGCTGTTCGGGCACTGATCACATGGCTCTTCATGCACTGATCACGTGTTTATCAGGCAGTGATCAGTGACTGACAGGCGCTGATCAGGGGACTGTGCACGCACTGATCAGGTGGCTGATCAGGAACTGACCACCTGACCGTGCATGCAGTGATCACGTGGCTGGTCGTTCACTGATCACGTGTTTATCATATGGTGATCACGTGACTGAGAGGCGCTGATCACGTGACTGTGCCGTCAGTGATCACGTGGCTGAGCAGGCACTGATATCGTGTCTGAGCATGCACTGATCATGTGCCGGGAGCCGGGGAGGCATTCCACTCTGGACAAAGGTCATGAGGAAGGAGGCTCGGCATACGCAAATGCGGGATCGAGCCTCAGGTGTCCACCCGGATATTCTCGAGCATCTCCCCCCCCAAAAAAACCGGAGTCTGCCTACTGTACTGCTTTGTGCTCTCACCTCTGATTTCACTGGGGGCTGTCCCCCACCACCATCTCGCTCTCTCTGTCAAAGAGTTAACTTAGAGCTCCAATTCATAAAGTTCCTTGTCATTCTTCCCTTTAACTACCAGCTGAGTCTCCATCTGGAGCGCGGAACCCACCACGCTTACTAATTATGCCTGGGCTGCTAAGACCCACTCGAGAAGGTGTCTAGGGTGAGGCACCTTTCGCTATTCGAGAGGGCGCCTGCGGCCTACGTAAGTGGTGCAATCTTCTTGTCTTGAAGTTTGATTGGTCTTCCGCGTAAACCAAGCTACTCAGTCTCTTTTCTCCACCGAATTTTCCTACTGAGCTCTCCTCATACTATTATTCTTGACATCTCTGATTAGCATATAAATAGTCGCCTAGGCCATCTCTCCTTCGAATACCCTGGATCAGTTGGAGCTGGTCCCCGGCAGGTGGCGACCGAACAGGGACCTCAGGAGGCAATACTCAAAGAGCTGAGCAGCCACGAACCACGCAATCAGCAGGCAATAAGCATGGAGCTCAGCAGTGACGAATCATGCTGCTCAACTGGCAATAATCAAGCACGTGACCAGGCAGGAATCACGCAGCTCAGCTGGCAATTGTCAAGCAGAGGAGCCGACAGGAATCACGCAGCTCAGCTGGCAATTGTCATGCAGATGAGTCGGCAGGAATCACGCAGCTCAGCAGGCCCTGATCACGTGACTCTGCAGGCACGGATCACGTGGCTGATCAAGTCCAGATCACGTGACTGAGCATGCACTGATCACGTGGCTATCATGCACTGATGACGTGGCTGATCGGGCACTGATCACATGTCTCATCATGCACTGATCACGTGTTTATCAGGCAATGATCAGTGACTGACAGGCGCTGATCATGGGACTGTGCACGCACTGATCACGTGGCTATCATGCACTGATCACGTGACTGCGTATGCACTGATGACGTGGCTGTTCGGGCACTGATCACGGGCACTGATCACGTGTTTATCAGGCAGTGATCAGTGACTGACAGGCGCTGATCAGGGGACTGTGCACGCACTGATCAGGTGGCTGATCAGGAACTGACCACCTGACCGTGCATGCAGTGATCACGTGGCTGGTCGTTCACTGATCACGTGTTTATCATATGGTGATCACGTGACTGAGAGGCGCTGATCACGTGACTGTGCCGTCAGTGATCACGTGGCTGAGCAGGCACTGATATCGTGTCTGAGCATGCACTGATCATGTGCCGGGAGCCGGGGAGGCATTCCACTCTGGACAAAGGTCATGAGGAAGGAGGCTCGGCATACGCAAATGCGGGATCGAGCCTCAGGTGTCCACCCGGATATTCTCGAGCATCTCCCCCCAAAAAAACCGGAGTCTGCCTACTGTATTGCTTTGTGCTCTCACCTCTGATTTCACTGGGGGCTGTCCCCCACCACCATCTCGCTCTCTCTGTCAAAGAGTTAACTTACAGCTCCAATTCATAAAGTTCCTTGTCATTCTTCCCTTTAACTTCCAGCTGAGTCTCAATCTGGAGCGCGGAACCCACCACGCTTACTAATTATGCCTGGGCTGCTAAGACCCACTCGAGAAGGTGTCTAGGGTGAGGCACCTTTCGCTATTCGAGAGGGCGCCTGCGGCCTACATAAGTGGTGCAAACTTCTTGTCTTGAAGTTTGATTGGTCTTCCGCGTAAACCAAGCTACTCAGTCTCTTTTCTCCACCGAATTTTCCTACTGAGCTCTCCTCATACTATTATTCTTGACATCTCTGATTAGCATATAAATAGTCGCCTAGGCCATCTCTCCTTCGAATACCCTGGATCAGTTGGGGCTGGTCCCCGGCAGGTGGCGACCGAACAGGGACCTCAGGAGGCAATACTCAAAGAGCTGAGCAGCCACGAACCACGCAATCAGCAGGCAATAAGCATGGAGCTCAGCAGTGACGAATCATGCTGCTCAACTGGCAATAATCAAGCACGTGACCAGGCAGGAATCACGCAGCTCAGCTGGCAATTGTCAAGCAGATGAGCCGACAGGAATCACGCCGCTCAGCTGGCAATTGTCATGCAGATGAGCCGGCAGGAATCACGCAGCTCAGCAGGCCCTGATCACGTGACTCTGCAGGCACTGATCACGTGGCTGATCAAGTCCAGATCACGTGACTGAGCATGCACTGATCACGTGGCTATCATGCACTGATGACGTGACTGCGCATGCACTGATGACGTGGCTGATCGGGCACTGATCACGTGCTCATCATGCACTGATCAGTGACTGATCAGGCAATGATCAGTGACTGACAGGCACTGATCACGTGGCTATCATGCACTGATCACGTGACTATCATGCACTGATCACGTGGCTGCGCATGCACTGATGACGTGGCTGTTCGGGCACTGATCACGTGTTTATCAGGCAGTGATCAGTGACTGACAGGCGCTGATCAGGGGACTGTGCACGCACTGATCAGGTGGCTGATCAGGAACTGACCACCTGACCGTGCATGCAGTGATCACGTGGCTGGTCGTTCACTGATCACGTGTTTATCATACGGTGATCACGGGACTGAGAGGCGCTGATCACGTGACTGTGCCCTCAGTGATCACGTGGCTGAGCAGGCACTGATATCGTGACTGAGCATGCACTGATCATGTGCCGGGAGCCGGGGAGGCATTCCACTCTGGACAAAGGTCATGAGGAAGGTGGCTCGGCATACGCAAATGCGGGATCGAGCCTCAGGAGTCCACCCGGATATTCTCGAGCATCTCCCCCAAAAAACCGGAGTCTGCCTACTGTATTGCTTTGTGCTCTCACCTCTGATTTCACTGGGGGCTGTCCCCCACCACCATCTCGCTCTCTCTGTCAAAGAGTTAACTTACAGCTCCAATTCATAAAGTTCCTTGTCATTCTTCCCTTTAACTTTCAGCTGAGTCTCCATCTGGAGCGCGGAACCCACCACACTTACTAATTATGCCTGGGCTGCTAAGACCCACTCGAGAAGGTGTCTAGGGTGAGGCACCTTTCGCTATTCGAGAGGGCGCCTGCGGCCTACGTAAGTGGTGCAAACTTCTTGTCTTGAAGTTTGATTGGTCTTCCGCGTAAACCAAGCTACTCAGTCTCTTTTCTCCACCGAATTTTCCTACTGAGCTCTCCTCATACTATTATTCTTGACATCTCTGATTAGCATATAAATAGTCACCTAGGCCATCTCTCCTTCGAATACCCTGGATCAGTTGGGGCTGGTCCCCGGCAGGTGGCGACCGAACAGGGACCTCAGGAGGCGATACTCAAAGAGCTGAGCAGACACGAACCACGCAATCAGCAGGCAATAAGCATGGAGCTCAGCAGTGACGAATCATGCTGCTCAACTGGCAATAATCAAGCACGGGACCAGGCAGGAATCACGCAGCTCAGCTGGCAATTGTCAAGCAGATGAGCCGACAGGAATCACGCAGCTCAGATGGCAATTGTCATGCAGATGAGCCGGCAGGAATCACGCAGCTCAGCAGGCCCTGATCACGTGACTCTGCAGGCACTGATCCCGTGGCTGATCAAGTCCAGATCACGTGACTAAGCATGCACTGATCACGTGGCTATCATGCACTGATGACGTGACTGCGCATGCACTGATGACGTGGCTGATCAGGCACTGATCACATGTCTCATCATGCACTGATCACGTGTTTATCAGGCAATGATCAGTGACTGACAGGCGCTGATCATGGGACTGTGCACGCACTGATCACGTGGCTATCATGCACTGATCACGTGACTGCGCATGCACTGATGACGTGGCTGTTCGGGCACTGATCACGTGTTTATCAGGCAGTGATCAGTGACTGACAGGCGCTGATCAGTGGACTGTGCACGCACTGATCAGGTGGCTGATCAGGAACTGACCACCTGACCGCGCATGCAGTGATCACGTGGCTGGTCGTTCACTGATCACGTGTTTATCATACGGTGATCACGTGACTGAGAGGCGCTGATCACGTGACTGTGCCGTCAGTGATCACGTGGCTGAGCAGGCACTGATATCGTGACTGAGCATGCACTGATCATGTGCCGGGAGCCGGGGAGGCATTCCACTCTGGACAAAGGTCATGAGGAAGGAGGCTCGGCATACGCAAATGCGGGATCGAGCCTCAGGAGTCCACCCGGATATTCTCGAGCATCTCCCCCCCAAAAAAACCAGAGTCTGCCTACTGTATTGCTTTGTGCTCTCACCTCTGATTTCACTGGGGGCTGTCCCCCACCACCATCTCGCTATCTCTGTCAAAGAGTTAACTTAGAGCTCCAATTCATAAAGTTCCTTGTCATTCTTCCCTTTAACTTCCAGCTGAGTCTCCATCTGGAGCGCGGAACCCACCACGCTTCCTAATTATGCCTGGGCTGCTAAGACCCACTCGAGAAGGTGTCTAGGGTGAGGCACCTTTCGCTATTCGAGAGGGGGCCTGCGGCCTACGTAAGTGGTGCAAACTTCTTGTCTTGAAGTTTGATTGGTCTTCCGCGTAAACCAAGCTACTCAGTCTCTTTTCTCCACCGAATTTTCCTACTGAGCTCTCCTCATACTATTATTCTTGACATCTCTGATTAGCATATAAATAGTCGCCTAGGCCATCTCTCCTTCGAATACCCTGGATCAGTTGGGGCTGGTCCCCGGCAGGTGGCGACCGAACAGGGACCTCAGGAGGCGATACTCAAAGAGCTGAGCAGACACGAACCACGCAATCAGCAGGCAATAAGCATGGAGCTCAGCAGTGACGAATCATGCTGCTCAACTGGCAATAACCAAGCACGTGACCAGGCAGGAATCACGCAGCTCAGCTGGCAATTGTCAAGCAGATGAGCCGACAGGAATCACGCAGCTCAGATGGCAATTGTCATGCAGATGAGCCGGCAGGAATCACGCAGCTCAGCAGGCCCTGATCACGTGACTCTGCAGGCACTGATCACGTGGCTGATCAAGTCCAGATCACGTGACTGAGCATGCACTGATCACGTGGCTATCATGCACTGATCACGTGACTGCGCATGCACTGATGACGTGGCTGATCGGGCACTGATCACGTGTTTATCAGTCAGTGATCAGTGACTGACAGGCGATGATCAGGGGACTGTGCACGCACTGATCAGGTGGCTGATCAGGAACTGACCACCTGACCTCGCATGCAGTGATCACGTGGCTGGTCGTTCACTGATCACGTGTTATCATACGGTGATCACGTGTTTATCATACGGTGATCACGTTACTGAGAGGCGCTGATCACGTGACTGTGCCGTCAGTGATCACGTGGCTGAGCAGGCACTGATATCGTGACTGAGCATGCACTGATCATGTGCCGGGAGCCGGGGAGGCATTCCACTCTGGACAAAGGTCATGAGGAAGGAGGCTCGGCATACGCAAATGCGGGATCGAGCCTCAGGAGTCCACCCGGATATTCTCGAGCATCTCCCCCCCCAAAAAACCGGAGTCTGCCTATTGTATTGCTTTGTGCTCTCACCTCTGATTTCACTGGGGGCTGTCCCCCACCACCATCTCGCTCTCTCTGTCAAAGAGTTAACTTACAGCTCCAATTCATAAAGTTCCTTGTCATTCTTCCCTTTAACTTCCAGCTGAGTCTCCATCTGGAGCGTGGAACCCACCACGCTTACTAATTATGCCTGGGCTGCTAAGACCCACTCGAGAAGGTGTCTAGGGTGAGGCACCTTTTGCTATTCGAGAGGGCGCCTGCGGCCTACGTAAGTGGTGCAAACTTCTTGTCTTGAAGTTTGATTGGTCTTCCGCGTAAACCAAGCTACTCAGTCTCTTTTCTCCACCGAATTTTCCTACTGAGCTCTCCTCATACTATTATTCTTGACATCTCTGATTAGCATATAAATAGTCGCCTAGGCCATCTCTCCTTCGAATACCCTGGATCAGTTGGGGCTGGTCCCGGCAGGTGGCGACCGAACAGGGACCTCAGGAGGCGATACTCAAAGAGCTGAGCAGACACGAACCACGCAATCAGCAGGCAATAAGCATGGAGCTCAGCAGTGACGAATCATGCTGCTCAACTGGCAATAACCAAGCACGTGACCAGGCAGGAATCACACAGCTCAGCTGGCAATTGTCAAGCAGATGAGCAGACAGGATTCACGCAGCTCAGATGGCAATTGTCATGCAGATGAGCCGGCAAGAATCACGCAGCTCAGCAGGCCCTGATCACGTGACTCTGCAGGCACTGATCACGTGGCTGATCAAGTACAGATCACGTGACTGAGCATGCACAGATGAGTCACGTGACAGGTGTGTGATCAGCCACGTGATCAGTGCATGATCAGCCACGTGATCAGTGCATGATATCCACGTGATCAGTGCATGATCAGTCACGTGATCAGTGCATGATCAGCCACGTGATCAGTGCATGATCAGACACGTGATCAGTGCATGATCAGCCACGTGATCAGTGCATGATATCCACGTGATCAGTGCATGATCAGTCACGTGATCAGTGCATGATCAGTCACGTGATCAGTGCATGATCAGTCACGTGATCAGTGCATGATCAGTCACGTGATCAGTGCATGGTAGCTACGTGATCATTGCATGATCAGCCACGTGATCAGTGCATGATAGCCACGTGATCAGTGCATGATAGCCACGTGATCAGTGCATGATCAGTCACGTGATCAGTGCATGATCAGGCACGTGATCAGTATGATCAGCCACGTGATCAGTGCATGATCAATTACGTGATCAGTGCATGATCAGTCACGTGACCAGTACATGATAGCTACGTGATCATTGCATGATCAGCAACGTGAGTAGTGCATGATCAGTCACGTGATCAGTGCATGATCAGTCACGTGATCAGTGCATGATCATCCACGTGATCAGTGCATGTGGAGTCATGTAGTCAATGCATGATAGCGCCGTGATCAGTGCATGATCAGTCCCGTGATCAGTGTGTGATCAGCCACGTGATCAGTGCATGATAGCCACGTGATCAGTGCATGATCAGTCACATGATCAGTGCATGATCAGCCACGTGATCAGTGCATGATAGCCACGTGATCAGTGCATACAATTACGTGATCAGTGCATGATCAATCACGTGATCAGTGCATGATAGCCACGTGATCGTGCATGATCATTCACGTGATCAGTGTGTGATCAGCCACGTGAACAGTGCCTGCTCAGTCACGTGATCAGGGCCTGCTGAGCTGCGTGATTACTGTCTGCTCATCTGCTTGACAATTGCCAGCTGAGCTGCACGATTCCTGCCTGTCATCTGCTTGACAATTGCCACCTGTGCTGCATAATACCTGCCTGCTCATCTACTTGACTATTGCCAGCTGAGCAGCATGATTTCTCAGAGCTGAGTTCCATGATTATAGCCTGCTGACTGATTCCTGCCTACTCAGCTCTTTGTTCATTGCCTCCAGATGCACATGATCAGTGTATGACAGCCAACATGATCAGCACATGATCAGTCACATGATCAATGCATGATAAGCCACGTGATCAGTGCATGATCAATTACGTGATCAGTGCATGATCAGTCATGTGACCAGTACATGGTAGCTGCGTGATCAGTGCATGATCAGCCACGTGATCAGTGCATGATAGCCACGTGATCAGTGCATGATCAGTCACGTGATCAGTGCATGATCAGTCACGTGATCAGTGCATGATCAGCCACGTGATCAGTGCATGATCAGTCACGTGATCAGTGCATGATCAGCCACGTGATCAGTGCATGATCAGACACGTGATCAGTGCATGATCAGTCACGTGATCAGTGCATGATCAGCCACGTGATCAGTGCATGATCAGCCACGTGATCAGTGCATGATCAGTCACGTGATCAGTGCATGATAGCTACGTGATCAGTGCATGATCAGCCACGTGATCAGTGCATGATCAGCCACGTGATCAGTGCATGATCAGTTACGTGATCAGTGCATGATCAGTTACGTGAGCAGTGTATGATCAGCCACGTGATCAGTGCATGGTCAGACACGTGATCAGTGTATGATCAGCCACGTGATCAGTGCATGATATCCAGTGATCAGTGCATGATCAATCACGTGATCAGTGTATGATCAGCCACGTGAACAGTGCATGCTCAGTCACGTGATCAGGGCCTGCTGAGCTGCGTGATTACTGTCTGCTCATCTGCTTGACAATTGCCAGCTGAGCTGCATGATTCCTGCCTGTCATCTGCTTGACAATTGCCAGCTGTGCTGCGTAATTCCTGCCTGCTCAGCTGCTTGATTATTGCCAGCTGAGCAGCATGATTCCTCACAGCTGAGTTCCATGATTATTGCCTGCTGACTGTTTGATTCATGCCTACTCAGCTCTTTGTTTATTGCCTCCAGAGGCACATGATCAGTGTATGATAGCAAACATGATCAGCGCATGATCAGTCACATGATCAGTGCCATTAAGTCACGTGATCACTACATGATAGTCATGTGATCAGTCCATGCTCAGTCACGGTATCAGTGCATGATCAGCCACGTGATCAGTGCATGATAGCCACGTGATCAGTGCATGATCAGCCACGTGATCAGTGCATGATCAGCCAGTGATCAGTGCATGATTGCCACGTGATCAGTGCATGATCAGTCACGTGATCAGTGCATGATCAGGCACGTGATCAGTGCATGATCAGCCACGTGATCAGTGCATGATAGCCACGTGATCAGTGCATGATCAGTCACGTGATCAGTGCATGATCAGTCACGTGACCAGTACATGGTAGCTACGTGATCATTGCATGATCAGCCACGTGATAGTGCATGATAGCCACGTGATCAGTGCATGATCAGTCACGTGATCAGTGCATGATCAGCCACGTGATCAGTGCATGATCAATTACGTGATCAGTGCATGATCAGTCACGTGACCAGTGCATGATAGCTGCGTGATCAGTGCATGATCAGCCACGTGATCAGTGCATGATGCCACGTGATCAGTGCATGATCAGCCACGTGATCAGTGCATGATCAATTACGTGATCAGTGCATGATCAGTCACGTGATCAGCACATGGTAGCTGCGTGATCATTGCATGATCAGCCACGTGATCAGTGCATGATGCCACGTGATCAGTGCATGATCAGCCACGTGATCAGTGCATGATCAATCACGTGATCAGTGCATGATCAGTCACGTGACCAGTACATGGTAGCTACGTGATCAGTGCATGATCAGCCACGTGATCAGTGCATGATAGCCACGTGATCAGTGCATGATAGCCACGTGATCAGTGCATGATCAGTCACGTGATTCGTGTGTGATCAGCCACGTGATCAGTGCATGATATCCACGTGATCAGTGCATGGTAGCCACGTGATCAGTGCATGATAGCCACGTGATCAGTGCATGATCAGTCACGTGATCAGTGCATGATCAGTCACGTGATCAGTGCATGATCAGCCACGTGATCAGTGCATGATCAGTCACGTGATCAGTGCATGATCAGTCACGTGATCAGTGCATGATCAGCCACGTGATCAGTGCATGATAGCCACTGATCAGTGCATGATCAGTCACGTGATCAGTGCATGATCAGTCACGTGATCAGTGCATGATCAGTCACGTGATCAGTGCATGATCATCCACGTGATCAGTGCATGATCAGTCATGTGATCAGTGCATGATAGCCCGTGATCAGTGCATGATCAGTCACGTGATCAGTGTATGATCAGCCACGTGATCAGTGCATGATAGCTACGTGATCAGTGCATGATCAGTCACGTGATCAGTGCATGATCAGCCACGTGATCAGTGCATGATAGCCACGTGATCAGTGCATGACAATTACGTGATCAGTGCATGATCAGTCACGTGATCAGTGCATGATAGCCACGTGATCAGTGCATGATCAGTCACGTGATCAGTGTGTGATCAGCCACGTGAACAGTGCATGCTCAGTCACGTGATCAGGGCCTGCTGAGCTGCGTGATTACTGTCTGCTCATCTGCTTGACAATTGCCAGCTGAGCTGCACGATTCCTGCCTGTCATCTGCTTGACAATTGCCAGCTGTGCTGCGTAATTCCTGCCTGCTCAGCTGCTTGATTATTGCCAGCTGAGCAGCATGATTTCTCACAGCTGAGTTCCATGATTATTGCCTGCTGACTGATTCGTGCCTACTCAGCTCTTTGTTCATTGCCTCCAGAGGCACATGATCAGTGTATGACACCAAACATGATCAGCACATGATCAGTCACATGATCAGTGCATGATCAGCCACGTGATCAGTGCATGATCAGTACGTGATCAGTGCATGATCAGTCATGTGATCAGTGCATGATAGCCACGTGATCAGTGCATGATCAGCCACGTGATCAGTGCATGATCAGGCACGTGATCAGTGCATGTCCAGCCACGTGATCAGTGCATGATAGCCACGTGATCAGTGCATGATCAGTCACGTGATCAGTGCATGATCAGTTACGTGATCAGTGCATGATCAGTCACGTGATCAGTGCATGATCAATTACGTGATCAGTGCATGATCAGTCACGTGACCAGTACTTGGTAGCTACATGATCATTGCATGATCAGCCACGTGATCAGTGCATGATCAGTTACGTGATCAGTGCATGATCAGCCACGTGATCAGTGCATGATCAGTCACGTGATCAGTGCATGATCAGTCACGTGATCAGTGCATGATCAGTTACGTGATCAGTGCATGATCAGTCACGTGATCAGTGCATGATCAGCCACGTGATCAGTGCATGATCAGTCACGTGATCAGTGCATGATAGCTGCGTGATCAGTGCATGATCAGCCACGTGATCAGTGCATGATAGCCACGTGATCAGTGCATGATCAGTCACGTGATCAGTGCATGATAGCCACGTGATCAGTGCATGATCAGCCACGTGATCAGTGCATGATAGCCACGTGATCAGTGCATGATCAGCCACGTGATCAGTGCATGATCACGTGATCAGTGCATGATCAGTCACGTGATCAGTGCATGATCAGCCACGTGATCAGTGCATGATCAGTCACGTGATCAGTGCATGGTAGCTACGTGATCAGTGCATGATCAGCCACGTGATCAGTGCATGATAGCCACGTGATCAGTGCATGATCAGTCACGTGATCAGTGTGTGATCAGCCACGTGACCAGTGCATGATATCAGTGCATGATAGCCACGTGATCAGTGCATGATCAGTCACGTGATCAGTGCATGATCAGTCACGTGATCAGTGCTTGATCAGCCACGTGATCAGTGCTTGATCAGCCACGTGATCAGTGCATGGTTAGTCACGTGATCAGTGCATGATCAGCCACGTAACCAGTGCATGATCAGTCATGTTACCAGTACATGGTAGCTACGTGATTATTGCATGATCAGCCACGTGAGCAGTGCATGATAGCCACGTGATCAGTGCATGATCAGACACGAGATCAGTGCGTGATCAGTCACGTGATCAGTGCCTGATCAGCCACGTGATCAGTGCATGACCAGGCACGTGAACAGTGTATGATAAAACACGTGATCAGTGCATGATATCCACGTGATCAGTGCATGATCAGTTATGTGAACAGTGTATGATCAGCCACGTGAGCAGTGCATGGTCAGACACATGAACAGTGTATGATAAAACACGTGATCAGTGCATGATATCCACGTGATCAGTGCATGATGAGTCTCGTGAACAGTGCATGATCAGTCACGTGATCTGTGCATGATTAGTCACGTAATCAGTGCATGATCAGTCACGTGACCAGTACATGGTAGCTATGTGATCATTGCATGATCAGCCACGTAATCTGTGCATGATAGCCACGTGATCAGTGCATGATAGACAGATGATCAGTGCATGATCAGTCACGTGATCAGTGCATGATCAGCCACGTGATCAGTGCATGATGAGGCACGTGATCAATATAACCAGCCAAGTGCTCAGTGCATGATAGCCACGTGATCAGTACATGATCAGCCACATGACCAGTGCAAGATCAATTACGTGATCAGTGCATGATCAGTCACGTGACCAGTACATGGTAGCTACGTGATCATTGAATGATCAGCAACGTGAGTAGTGCATGATCAGTCACTTGATCAGTGCATGGTCAGTCACGTGATCAGTGCATGATCATCCACGTGATCAGTGCATGTGAGTCATGTAGTCAATGCATGATAGCGCCGTAATCAGTGCACGATCAGTCCCGTGATGAGTGTATGATCAGCCAAGTGATCAGTGCAAGATAGCTACGTGATCAGTGCATGATCAGTCACATGATCAGTGCATGATCAGCCACGTCATCAGTGCATGATAGCCACGTGAGCAATGCATACAATTACGAGAGCAGTACATGCGCAATCACGTGATCAGTCCATGTGAGCCACGTGATCGTGCATGATCATTCACGTGATAGGTGTGTGATCAGCGACGTGAACAGTGCCTGCTCAGTCACGTGATCAGGGCCTGCTGAGCTGCGTGATTACTGTCTGCTCATCTGCTTGACAATTGCCAGCTGAGATGTACGATTCCTGCCTGTCATCTCCTTGACAATTGCCACCTGTGCTGCATAATTCCTGCCTGCTCATCTACTTGATTATTGCCAGCTGAGCAGCATGATTTCTCAGAGCTGAGTTCCATGATTATAGCCTGCTGACTGATTCCTGCCTACTCAGCTCTTTGTTCATTGCCTCCAGATGCACATGATCAGTGTGTGACACCAAACATGACCAGCACATGATCAGTCACATGATGAATGCATGATAAGCCAGGTGATCAGTGCATGATCAATTACGTGATCAGTGCATGATCAGTCATGTAACCAGTACATGGTAGCTGCGTGATAACTGCATGATCAGCGACGTGAGCAGTGCATGATAGCCACGTGATCAGTGCATGATCAGTCACGTGATCAGTGCATGAACAGTCACGTGTTCAGTGCATGATCAGCCACGTGATCAGTGAATGATCAGTTACGTGAGCAGTGTATGATCAGCCACGTGATCAGTGCATGGTCAGACACGTGATCAGTGCTTGATCAGTCACGTGTTCAGTGCATGATCAGCCACGTGATCAGTGAATGATCAATTACGTGATCAGTGCATGATCACTCACGGGACCAGTCAATGGTAGCTACGTGATCATTGAATGATCAGCCACATGATCAGTGCATGATCAATTACGTGATCAGTGCATGATCAGTTACGTGAGCAGTGTATGATCAGCCACGTGATCAGTGCATGATAGCCACGTGATCAGTGCATGATCAGCCACGTGATCAGTGCATGATTAGTCACGTGATCAGTGCATGATCAGCCACGTGATCAGTGCATGATCAGTCACGTGACCAGTACATGGTAGCTACCTGATCATTGCATGATCAGCCACGTGATCTGTGCATGATAGCCACGTGATCAGTGCATGATCAGTCACGTGATACGTGTGTGATCAGCCACGTGATCAGTGCATGATATCCACGTGATCAGTGCAGGATAGCCAGGTGATCACTTCATGATTAGTCACGTGATCTGTACATGATCAGTCACGTGATACGTGTCTGATCAGCCACCGGATCAGTGCCTGAATAGCCACGTGATCAGTGCAGGATCAATTACGTGATCAGTGCATGATCAGTCACGAGACCAGTACATGGTTGCTACGTGATCGTTGCATGATCAGCCACGTGAGCAGAGCATGATAGCCACGTGATCAGTGCATTATCAATCACATGATCAGTACATGATCACTCACGGGACCAGTCAATGGTAGCTACGTGATCATTGAATGATCAGCCACATGATCAGTGCATGATCAATTACGTGATCAGTGCATGATCAGTTACGTGAGCAGTGTATGATCAGCCACGTGATCAGTGCATGGTCAGACACGTGAACAGTGTATGATTAGCCACGTAATCAGTGCATGATATCCAAGTGATCAGTGCTTGATCAATCACGTGATCAGTGTATGATCAGCCAGGTGAACAGTGTATGCTCAGTCACGTGATCAGGGCCTGCTGAGCTGCGTGATTTCTGTCTGCTCATCTGCTTGACAATTGGCAGCTGAGCTGCATGATTCCTGCCTGTCATCTGCTTGACAATTGCCAGCTGTGCTGTGTAATTCCAGCCTGCTCAGCTGCTTGATTATTCCCAGCTGAGAAGCATGATTCCTCACAGCTGAGTTCCATGATTATTGCCTGCTGACTGTTTGATTCATGCCTACTCAGCTCTTTGTTTATTGCCTCCAGAGGCACATGATCAGTGTATGATAGCAAACATGCTCAGCGCATGATCAGTCACATGGTCAGCGCCATTAAGTCACGTGATCACTACATGATAGTCATGTGATCAGTCCATGCTCAGTCACGGTATCAGTGCATGATCAGCCACGTGATCAGTGCATGATAGCCAAGTGATCATTGCATGATAGCCACGGGATCAGTGCATGATCAGCCAGGTGATCAGTGAATGATTGCTACGTGATCAGTTCATGATTAGTCACGTGATCTGTGCATGACCAGGCAGGTGATCAGTGTATGATCAGCCACGTGAACAGTGCATGATAGCCACGTGATCAGTGCATGATCAGTCACCTAATGGGTGTATGATCAGTCACGTGACCGGTACATGGTAGCTACATGATCATTGCATGATCAGCCACGTGAGTAGTGCATCATAGCCAGGTGATCAGTGCATGATCTGTAAAGTGATCAGTGCATGATCAGCCACATGATCAGTGCATGATCAATTACGTCATCAGTGCATGATCAGTCACGTGACCAGCACATGGTAGCTGCGTGATCATTTCATGATCAGCCACGTTAGCAGTGAATGTTGCCACGTGATCAGTGCTTGATCAGCCACGTGATCAGTGCATGATCAATTACGTCATCATTGCATGATCAGTCACGTGACCAGCACATGGTAGCTGCGTGATCATTTCATGATCAGCCACGTTAGCAGTGAATGTTGCCACGTGATCAGTGCATGATCAATTACGTGATCAGTGCAAGATCAGTCACGTGACCATTACATGGTAGCTACGTGATCATTGCATGATCAGCCACGTGATCAGTGCATGATAGCCACGTGATCAGTGTATGGTAGCCACGTCATCAGTGCATGCGCAGTCACGTGATCAGTGCATGACAGCCACGTGATCAGTGCGTGCACAGTCCCATTATGAGCGCCTGTCAGTCACTGATCATTGCCTGATAAACACGTGATCAGTGCATGATGAGCCATGTGATCAGTGCCCAATCAGCAACGTCATAAGTGCATCCGCAGTCACGTCATCAGTGCATGATAGCCACGTGATCAGTGCATGCTCAGTCACGTGATCTGGACTTGATCAGCCACGTGATCAGTGCCTGCAGAGTCACGTGATCAGGGCCTGCTGAGCTGCGTGATTCCTGCCGGCTCATCTGCATGACAATTGCCAGCTGAGCTGCGTGATTCCTGTCGGCTCATCTGCTTGAAAATTGCCAGCTGAGCTGCGTGATTCCTGCCTGGTCACGTGCTTGATTATTGCCAGGTGAGCAGCATGATTCGTCACTGCTGAGCTCCATGCTTATTGCCTGCTGATTGCGTGGTTCGTGTCTGCTCAGCTCTTTGAGTATTGCCTCCTGAGGTCCCTGTTCGGTCGCCACCTGCCGGGGACCAGCCCCAACTGATCCAGGGTATTCGAAGGAGAGATGGCCTAGGCGACTATTTATATGCTAATCAGAGATGTCAAGAATAATAGTATGAGGAGAGCTCAGTGGGAAAATTCGGTGGAGAAAAGGGCCTGAGTAGCTTGGTTTATGCGGAAGACCAATCAAACTTCAAGACAAGAAATTTGCACCACATACGTAGGCCGCAGGCGCCCTCTCGAATAGCGAAACGTGCCTCACTCTAGACACCTTCTCGAGTGGGTCTTAGCAGCCCAGGCATAATTAGTAAGCGTGGTGGGTTCCGCGCTCCAGATGGAGACTCAGCTGGAAGTTAAAGGGAAGAATGACAAGGAACTTTAAGAATTGGAGCTCTAAGTTAACTCTTTGACAGAGAGAGCGAGATGGTGGTGGGGGACAGCCCCCAGTGAAATCAGAGGTGAGAGCACAAAGCAATACAGTAGGCAGACTCTGGTTTTTTTTGGCGGGGGAGATGCTTGAGAACATCCGGGTGGACTCCTGAGGCTCGATCCCGCATTTGCGTATGCCGAGCCTCCTTCCTCATGACCTTTGTCCAGAGTGGAATGCCTCCCCGGCTCCCGGCACATGATCAGTGCATGCTCAGACACGATATCAGTGCCTGCTCAGCCACGTGATCACTGACGGCACAGTCACGTGATCAGCGCCTCTCAGTCACGTGATCACCGTATGATAAACACGTGATCAGTGAACGACCAGCCACGTGATCACTGCATGCGCGGTCAGGTGGTCAGTTCCTGATCAGCCACCTGATCAGTGCGTGCACAGTCCCCTGATCAGCGCCTGTCAGTCACTGATCACTGCCTGATAAACACGTGATCAGTGCCCGAACAGCCACGTCATCAGTGCATGCGCAGTCACGTGATCAGTGCCTGATAGCCACGTGATCAGTGCGTGCACAGTCCCATGATCAGCCCCTGTCAGTCACTGATCATTGCCTGATAAACACGTGATCAGTGCATGATGAGCCATGTGATCAGTGCCCGATCAGCCATGTGATCAGTGCATGCGCAGTCACGTGATCTGGACTTGATCAGCCACGTGATCAGTGCCTGCAGAGTCACGTGATCAGGGCCTGCTGAGCTGTGTGATTCCTGCCGGCTCATCTGCATGACAATTGCCAGCTGAGCTGCGTGATTCCTGTCGGCTCATCTGCCTGACAATTGCCAGCTGAGCTGCGTGATTCCTGCCTGGTCACGTGCTTGATTATTGCCAGGTGAGCAGCATGATTCGTCACTGCTGTGCTCCATGCTTATTGCCTGCTGAGTGCGTGGTTCGTGTCTGCTCAGCTCTTTGAGTATTGCCTCCTGAGGTCCCTGTTCGGTCGCCACCTGCAGGGGACCAGCCCCAACTGATCCAGGGTATTCGAAGGAGAGATGGCCTAGGCGACTATTTATATGCTAATCAGAGATGTCAAGAATAATAGTATGAGGAGAGCTCAGTGGGAAAATTCGGTGGAGAAAAGAGACTGAGTAGCTTGGTTTACGCGGAAGACCAATCAATCTTCAAGAGAAGAAATTTGCACCACATACGTAGGCCGCAGGCGCCCTCTCGAATAGCGAAAGGTGCCTCACCCTAGACACCTTCTCGAGTGGGTCTTAGCAGCCCAGGCATAATTAGTAAGCGTGGTGGGTTCCGCGCTCCAGATGGAGACTCAGCTGGAAGTTAAAGGGAAGAATGACAAGGAACTTTATGAATTGGAGCTCAAAGTTAACTCTTTGACAGAGAGAGCGAGATGGTGGTGAGGGACAGCCCCCAGTGAAATCAGAGGTGAGAGCACAAAGCAATACAGTAGGCATACTCCGGTTTTTTTGGGGGGGGAGATGCTCGAGAACATCCGGGTGGACTTCTGAGGCTCGATCCCGCATTTGCGTATGCCGAGCCTCCTTCCTCATGACCTTTGTCCAGAGTGGAATGCCTCCCCGGCTCCCGGCACATGATCAGTGCATGCTCAGTCACGATATCAGTGCCTGCTCAGCCACGTGATCACTGACGGCACAGTCACGTGATCAGCGCCTCTCAGTCACGTGATCACCGTATGATAAACGCGTGATCAGTGAACGACCAGCCACGTGATCACTGCATGCGCGGTCAGGTGGTCAGTTCCTGATCAGCCACCTGATCAGTGCGTGCACAGTCCCCTGATCAGCGCCTGTCAGTCACTGATCTCTGCCTGATAAACACGTGATCAGTGCCCGAACAGCCACGTCATCAGTGCATGCGCAGTCACGTGATCAGTGCATGACAGCCACGTGATCAGTGCATGACAAGTCAGGTGATCAGTACATGATCAGTCACGTGAACAGTGCATGATCATTTACGAGATCTGTGCATGATCAGTCACGTGACCAATATATGGTAGCTACGTGATCTGTGTATGATCATCCACGTGAGCAGTGCATGATAGACACGTGATCAGTGCATGATCAGCCTCGTGATCAGTGCATGATCTCGTGATCAGTGCATGATCAGTCACGTGATCAGTGCATGATCAGCCACGTGATCAGTGCATGATCATTCACCTGACCAGTACATGGTAGCTACGTGATCATTGCATGATCAGCCACGTGATCTGTGCATGATAGCCACGTGATCAGTGCATGATCAGTCACATGATACGTGTGTGATCAGCCACGTGACCAGTGCATGATATCAGTGCATGATAGCCACGTGATCAGTGCATGATCAGTCACGTGATCAGTGCATGATCAGTCACGTGATCAGTGCTTGATCAGCCACGTGATCAGTGCTTGATCAGCCACGTGATCAGTGCATGGTTAGTCACGTGATCAGTGCATGATCAGCCACGTAATCAGTGCATGATCAGTCACGTTACCAGTACATGGTAGCTACGTGATTATTGCATGATCAGCCACGTGAGCAGTGCATGATAGCCACGTGATCAGTGCATGATCAGACACGAGATCAGTGCGTGATCAGTCACGTGATCAGTGCCTGATCAGCCACGTGATCAGTGCATGACCAGGCACGTGAACAGTGTATGATAAAACACGTGATCAGTGCATGATATCCACGTGATCAGTGCATGATCAGTTATGTGAACAGTGTATGATCAGCCACGTGAGCAGTGCATGGTCAGACACATGAACAGTGTATGATAAAACACGTGATCAGTGCATGATATCCACGTGATCAGTGCATGATGAGTCTCGTGAACAGTGCATGATCAGTCACGTGATCTGTGCATGATTAGTCACGTAATCAGTGCATGATCAGTCACGTGACCAGTACATGGTAGCTATGTGATCATTGCATGATCAGCCACGTAATCTGTGCATGATAGCCACGTGATCAGTGCATGATAGACAGATGATCAGTGCATGATCAGCCACGTGATCAGTGCATGATGAGGCACGTGATCAATATAACCAGCCAAGTGCTCAGTGCATGATAGCCACGTGATCAGTACATGATCAGCCACATGACCAGTGCAAGATCAATTACGTGATCAGTGCATGATCAGTCACGTGACCAGTACATGGTAGCTACGTGATCATTGAATGATCAGCAACGTGAGTAGTGCATGATCAGTCACTTGATCAGTGCATGGTCAGTCACGTGATCAGTGCATGATCATCCACGTGATCAGTGCATGTGGAGTCATGTAGTCAATGCATGGTCAGACACGTGAACAGTGTATGATTAGCCACGTAATCAGTGCATGATATCCAAGTGATCAGTGCTTGATCAATCACGTGATCAGTGTATGATCAGCCAGGTGAACAGTGTATGCTCAGTCACGTGATCAGGGCCTGCTGAGCTGCGTGATTTCTGTCTGCTCATCTGCTTGACAATTGGCAGCTGAGCTGCATGATTCCTGCCTGTCATCTGCTTGACAATTGCCAGCTGTGCTGTGTAATTCCAGCCTGCTCAGCTGCTTGATTATTCCCAGCTGAGAAGCATGATTCCTCACAGCTGAGTTCCATGATTATTGCCTGCTGACTGTTTGATTCATGCCTACTCAGCTCTTTGTTTATTGCCTCCAGAGGCACATGATCAGTGTATGATAGCAAACATGCTCAGCGCATGATCAGTCACATGGTCAGCGCCATTAAGTCACGTGATCACTACATGATAGTCATGTGATCAGTCCATGCTCAGTCACGGTATCAGTGCATGATCAGCCACGTGATCAGTGCATGATAGCCAAGTGATCATTGCATGATAGCCACGGGATCAGTGCATGATCAGCCAGGTGATCAGTGAATGATTGCTACGTGATCAGTTCATGATTAGTCACGTGATCTGTGCATGACCAGGCAGGTGATCAGTGTATGATCATCCACGTGAACAGTGCATGATAGCCACGTGATCAGTGCATGATCAGTCACCTAATGGGTGTATGATCAGTCACGTGACCGGTACATGGTAGCTACATGATCATTGCATGATCAGCCACGTGAGTAGTGCATCATAGCCAGGTGATCAGTGCATGATCTGTAAAGTGATCAGTGCATGATCAGCCACATGATCAGTGCATGATCAATTACGTCATCAGTGCATGATCAGTCACGTGACCAGCACATGGTAGCTGCGTGATCATTTCATGATCAGCCACGTTAGCAGTGAATGTTGCCACGTGATCAGTGCTTGATCAGCCACGTGATCAGTGCATGATCAATTACGTCATCAGTGCATGATCAGTCACGTGACCAGCACATGGTAGCTGCGTGATCATTTCATGATCAGCCACGTTAGCAGTGAATGTTGCCACGTGATCAGTGCATGATCAATTACGTGATCAGTGCAAGATCAGTCACGTGACCATTACATGGTAGCTACGTGATCATTGCATGATCAGCCACGTGATCAGTGCATGATAGCCACGTGATCAGTGTATGATAGCCACGTCATCAGTGCATGCGCAGTCACGTGATCAGTGCATGACAGCCACGTGATCAGTGCGTGCACAGTCCCATTATGAGCGCCTGTCAGTCACTGATCATTGCCTGATAAACACGTGATCAGTGCATGATGAGCCATGTGATCAGTGCCCAATCAGCAACGTCATAAGTGCATGCGCAGTCACGTCATCAGTGCATGATAGCCACGTGATCAGTGCATGCTCAGTCACGTGATCTGGACTTGATCAGCCACGTGATCAGTGCCTGCAGAGTCACGTGATCAGGGCCTGCTGAGCTGCGTGATTCCTGCCGGCTCATCTGCATGACAATTGCCAGCTGAGCTGCGTGATTCCTGTCGGCTCATCTGCTTGACAATTGCCAGCTGAGCTGCGTGATTCCTGCCTGGTCACGTGCTTGATTATTGCCAGGTGAGCAGCATGATTCGTCACTGCTGAGCTCCATGCTTATTGCCTGCTGATTGCGTGGTTCGTGTCTGCTCAGCTCTTTGAGTATTGCCTCCTGAGGTCCCTGTTCGGTCGCCACCTGCCGGGGACCAGCCCCAACTGATCCAGGGTATTCGAAGGAGAGATGGCCTAGGCGACTATTTATATGCTAATCAGAGATGTCAAGAATAATAGTATGAGGAGAGCTCAGTGGGAAAATTCGGTGGAGAAAAGAGACTGAGTAGCTTGGTTTACGCGGAAGACCAATCAAACTTCAAGACAAGAAATTTGCACCACATACGTAGGCCGCAGGCGCCCTCTCGAATAGCGAAAGGTGCCTCACCCTAGACACCTTCTCGAGTGGGTCTTAGCAGCCCAGGCATAATTAGTAAGCGTGGTGGGTTCCGCGCTCCAGATGGAGACTCAGCTGGAAGTTAAAGGGAAGAATGACAAGGAACTTTATGAATTGGAGCTGTAAGTTAACTCTTTGACAGAGAGAGCGAGATGGTGGTGGGGGACAGCCCCCAGTGAAATCAGAGGTGAGAGCACAAAGCAATACAGTAGGCAGACTCTGGTTTTTTTTGGCGGGGGAGATGCTTGAGAACATCCGGGTGGACTCCTGAGGCTCGATCCCGCATTTGCGTATGCCGAGCCTCCTTCCTCATGACCTTTGTCCAGAGTGGAATGCCTCCCCGGCTCCCGGCACATGATCAGTGCATGCTCAGACACGATATCAGTGCCTGCTCAGCCACGTGATCACTGACGGCACAGTCACGTGATCAGCGCCTCTCAGTCACGTGATCACCGTATGATAAACACGTGATCAGTGAACGACCAGCCACGTGATCACTGCATGCGCGGTCAGGTGGTCAGTTCCTGATCAGCCACCTGATCAGTGCGTGCACAGTCCCTGATCAGCGCCTGTCAGTCACTGATCACTGCCTGATAAACACGTGATCAGTGCCCGAACAGCCATGTCATCAGTGCATGCGCAGTCACGTGATCAGTGCCTGATAGCCACGTGATCAGTGCGTGCACAGTCCCATGATCAGCCCCTGTCAGTCACTGATCATTGCCTGATAAACACGTGATCAGTGCATGATGAGCCATGTGATCAGTGCCCGATCAGCCACGTGATCAGTGCATGCGCAGTCACGTGATCTGGACTTGATCAGCCACGTGATCAGTGCCTGCAGAGTCACGTGATCAGGGCCTGCTGAGCTGCGTGATTCCTGCCGGCTCATCTGCCTGACAATTGCCAGCTGAGCTGCGTGATTCCTGTCGGCTCATCTGCCTGACAATTGCCAGCTGAGCTGCGTGATTCCTGCCTGGTCACGTGCTTGATTATTGCCAGGTGAGCAGCATGATTCGTCACTGCTGTGCTCCATGCTTATTGCCTGCTGAGTGCGTGGTTCGTGTCTGCTCAGCTCTTTGAGTATTGCCTCCTGAGGTCCCTGTTCGGTCGCCACCTGCAGGGACCAGCCCCAACTGATCCAGGGTATTCGAAGGAGAGATGGCCTAGGCGACTATTTATATGCTAATCAGAGATGTCAAGAATAATAGTATGAGGAGAGCTCAGTGGGAAAATTCGGTGGAGAAAAGAGACTGAGTAGCTTGGTTTACGCGGAAGACCAATCAATCTTCAAGAGAAGAAATTTGCACCACATACGTAGGCCGCAGGCGCCCTCTCGAATAGCGAAAGGTGCCTCACCCTAGACACCTTCTCGAGTGGGTCTTAGCAGCCCAGGCATAATTAGTAAGCGTGGTGGGTTCCGCGCTCCAGATGGAGACTCAGCTGGAAGTTAAAGGGAAGAATGACAAGGAACTTTATGAATTGGAGCTCAAAGTTAACTCTTTGACAGAGAGAGCGAGATGGTGGTGAGGGACAGCCCCCAGTGAAATCAGAGGTGAGAGCACAAAGCAATACAGTAGGCATACTCCGGTTTTTGGGGGGAGATGCTCGAGAACATCCGGGTGGACTCTTGAGGCTCGATCCCGCATTTGCGTATGCCGAGCCTCCTTCCTCATGACCTTTGTCCAGAGTGGAATGCCTCCCCGGCTCCCGGCACATGATCAGTGCATGCTCAGTCACGATATCAGTGCCTGCTCAGCCACGTGATCACTGACGGCACAGTCACGTGATCAGCGCCTCTCAGTCACGTGATCACCGTATGATAAACGCGTGATCAGTGAACGACCAGCCACGTGATCACTGCATGCGCGGTCAGGTGGTCAGTTCCTGATCAGCCACCTGATCAGTGCGTGCACAGTCCCCTGATCAGCGCCTGTCAGTCACTGATCTCTGCCTGATAAACACGTGATCAGTGCCCGAACAGCCACGTCATCAGTGCATGCGCAGTCACGTGATCAGTGCATGACAGCCACGTGATCAGTGCATGACAAGTCAGGTGATCAGTACATGATCAGTCACGTGAACAGTGCATGATCATTTACGAGATCTGTGCATGATCAGTCACGTGACCAATATATGGTAGCTACGTGATCTGTGTATGATCATCCACGTGAGCAGTGCATGATAGACACGTGATCAGTGCATGATCAGCCTCGTGATCAGTGCATGATCTCGTGATCAGTGCATGATCAGTCACGTGATCAGTGCATGATCAGCCACGTGATCAGTGCATGATCATTCACGTGACCAGTACATGGTAGCTACGTGATCATTGCATGATCAGCCACGTGATCTGTGCATGATAGCCACGTGATCAGTGCATGATCAGTCACATGATACGTGTGATCAGCCACGTGACCAGTGCATGATATCAGTGCATGATAGCCACGTGATCAGTGCATGATCAGTCACGTGATCAGTGCATGATCAGTCACGTGATCAGTGCATGATCAGCCACGTGATCAGTGCATGATCAGCCACGTGATCAGTGCATGGTTAGTCACGTGATCAGTGCATGATCAGCCACGTAATCAGTGCATGATCAGTCACGTTACCAGTACATGTAGCTACGTGATTATTGCATGATCAGCCACGTGAGCAGTGCATGATAGCCACGTGATCAGTGCATGATCAGACACGAGATCAGTGCGTGATCAGTCACGTGATCAGTGCCTGATCAGCCACGTGATCAGTGCATGACCAGGCACGTGAACAGTGTATGATAAAACACGTGATCAGTGCATGATATCCACGTGATCAGTGCATGATCAGTTATGTGAACAGTGTATGATCAGCCACGTGAGCAGTGCATGGTCAGACACATGAACAGTGTATGATAAAACACGTGATCAGTGCATGATATCCACGTGATCAGTGCATGATGAGTCTCGTGAACAGTGCATGATCAGTCACGTGATCTGTGCATGATTAGTCACGTAATCAGTGCATGATCAGTCACGTGACCAGTACATGGTAGCTATGTGATCATTGCATGATCAGCCACGTAATCTGTGCATGATAGCCACGTGATCAGTGCATGATAGACAGATGATCAGTGCATGATCAGTCACGTGATCAGTGCATGATCAGCCACGTGATCAGTGCATGATGAGGCACGTGATCAATATAACCAGCCAAGTGCTCAGTGCATGATAGCCACGTGATCAGTACATGATCAGCCACATGACCAGTGCAAGATCAATTACGTGATCAGTGCATGATCAGTCACGTGACCAGTACATGGTAGCTACGTGATCATTGAATGATCAGCAACGTGAGTAGTGCATGATCAGTCACTTGATCAGTGCATGGTCAGTCACGTGATCAGTGCATGATCATCCACGTGATCAGTGCATGTGAGTCATGTAGTCAATGCATGATAGCGCCGTGATCAGTGCACGATCAGTCCCGTGATGAGTGTATGATCAGCCAAGTGATCAGTGCAAGATAGCTACGTGATCAGTGCATGATCAGTCACATGATCAGTGCATGATCAGCCACGTCATCAGTGCATGGTAGCCACGTGAGCAATGCATACAATTACGAGAGCAGTACATGCGCAATCACGTGATCAGTCCATGTGAGCCACGTGATCGTGCATGATCATTCACGTGATAGGTGTGTGATCAGCGACGTGAACAGTGCCTGCTCAGTCACGTGATCAGGGCCTGCTGAGCTGCGTGATTACTGTCTGCTCATCTGCTTGACAATTGCCAGCTGAGATGTACGATTCCTGCCTGTCATCTCCTTGACAATTGCCACCTGTGCTGCATAATTCCTGCCTGCTCATCTACTTGATTATTGCCAGCTGAGCAGCATGATTTCTCAGAGCTGAGTTCCATGATTATAGCCTGCTGACTGATTCCTGCCTACTCAGCTCTTTGTTCATTGCCTCCAGATGCACATGATCAGTGTGTGACACCAAACATGACCAGCACATGATCAGTCACATGATGAATGCATGATAAGCCAGGTGATCAGTGCATGATCAATTACGTGATCAGTGCATGATCAGTCATGTAACCAGTACATGGTAGCTGCGTGATAACTGCATGATCAGCGACGTGAGCAGTGCATGATAGCCACGTGATCAGTGCATGATCAGTCACGTGATCAGTGCATGAACAGTCACGTGTTCAGTGCATGATCAGCCACGTGATCAGTGAATGATCAGTTACGTGAGCAGTGTATGATCAGCCACGTGATCAGTGCATGGTCAGACACCTGATCAGTGCTTGATCAGTCACGTGTTCAGTGCATGATCAGCCACGTGATCAGTGAATGATCAATTACGTGATCAGTGCATGATCACTCACGGGACCAGTCAATGGTAGCTACGTGATCATTGAATGATCAGCCACATGATCAGTGCATGATCAATTACGTGATCAGTGCATGATCAGTTACGTGAGCAGTGTATGATCAGCCACGTGATCAGTGCATGATAGCCACGTGATCAGTGCATGATCAGCCACGTGATCAGTGCATGATTAGTCACGTGATCAGTGCATGATCAGCCACGTGATCAGTGCATGATCAGTCACGTGACCAGTACATGGTAGCTACCTGATCATTGCATGATCAGCCACGTGATCTGTGCATGATAGCCACGTGATCAGTGCATGATCAGTCACGTGATCGTGTGTGATCAGCCACGTGATCAGTGCATGATATCCACGTGATCAGTGCAGGATAGCCAGGTGATCACTTCATGATTAGTCACGTGATCTGTACATGATCAGTCACGTGATACGTGTCTGATCAGCCACCGGATCAGTGCCTGAATAGCCACGTGATCAGTGCAGGATCAATTACGTGATCAGTGCATGATCAGTCACGAGACCAGTACATGGTTGCTACGTGATCGTTGCATGATCAGCCACGTGATCAGAGCATGATAGCCACGTGATCAGTGCATTATCAATCACATGATCAGTACATGATCACTCACGGGACCAGTCAATGGTAGCTACGTGATCATTGAATGATCAGCCACATGATCAGTGCATGATCAATTACGTGATCAGTGCATGATCAGTTACGTGAGCAGTGTATGATCAGCCACGTGATCAGTGCATGGTCAGACACGTGAACAGTGTATGATTAGCCACGTAATCAGTGCATGATATCCAAGTGATCAGTGCTTGATCAATCACGTGATCAGTGTATGATCAGCCAGGTGAACAGTGTATGCTCAGTCACGTGATCAGGGCCTGCTGAGCTGCGTGATTTCTGTCTGCTCATCTGCTTGACAATTGGCAGCTGAGCTGCATGATTCCTGCCTGTCATCTGCTTGACAATTGCCAGCTGTGCTGTGTAATTCCAGCCTGCTCAGCTGCTTGATTATTCCCAGCTGAGAAGCATGATTCCTCACAGCTGAGTTCCATGATTATTGCCTGCTGACTGTTTGATTCATGCCTACTCAGCTCTTTGTTTATTGCCTCCAGAGGCACATGATCAGTGTATGATAGCAAACATGCTCAGCGCATGATCAGTCACATGGTCAGCGCCATTAAGTCACGTGATCACTACATGATAGTCATGTGATCAGTCCATGCTCAGTCACGGTATCAGTGCATGATCAGCCACGTGATCAGTGCATGATAGCCAGTGATCAGTGCATGATAGCCACGGGATCAGTGCATGATCAGCCAGGTGATCAGTGAATGATTGCTACGTGATCAGTTCATGATTAGTCACGTGATCTGTGCATGACCAGGCAGTGATCAGTGTATGATCAGCCACGTGAACAGTGCATGATAGCCACGTGATCAGTGCATGATCAGTCACCTAATGGGTGTATGATCAGTCACGTGACCGGTACATGGTAGCTACATGATCATTGCATGATCAGCCACGTGAGTAGTGCATCATAGCCAGGTGATCAGTGCATGATCTGTAAAGTGATCAGTGCATGATCAGCCACATGATCAGTGCATGATCAATTACGTCATCAGTGCATGATCAGTCACGTGACCAGCACATGGTAGCTGCGTGATCAGTGCATGATCAGCCACGTTAGCAGTGAATGTTGCCACGTGATCAGTGCTTGATCAGCCACGTGATCAGTGCATGATCAATTACGTCATCAGTGCATGATCAGTCACGTGACCAGCACATGGTAGCTGCGTGATCATTTCATGATCAGCCACGTGATCAGTGCATGTTGCCACGTGATCAGTGCATGATCAGTTACGTGATCAGTGCAAGATCAGTCACGTGACCATTACATGGTAGCTACGTGATCATTGCATGATCAGCCACGTGATCAGTGCATGATAGCCACGTGATCAGTGCGTGCACAGTCACGTGATCAGTGCATGACAGCCACGTGATCAGTGCGTGCACAGTCCCATTATGAGCGCCTGTCAGTCACTGATCATTGCCTGATAAACACGTGATCAGTGCATGATGAGCCATGTGATCAGTGCCCAATCAGCAACGTCATAAGTGCATGCGCAGTCACGTGATCAGTGCATGATAGCCACGTGATCAGTGCATGCTCAGTCACGTGATCTGGACTTGATCAGCCACGTGATCAGTGCCTGCAGAGTCACGTGATCAGGGCCTGCTGAGCTGCGTGATTCCTGCCGGCTCATCTGCATGACAATTGCCAGCTGAGCTGCGTGATTCCTGTCGGCTCATCTGCCTGACAATTGCCAGCTGAGCTGCGTGATTCCTGCCTGGTCACGTGCTTGATTATTGCCAGTTGAGCAGCATGATTCGTCACTGCTGAGCTCCATGCTTATTGCCTGCTGATTGCGTGGTTCGTGTCTGCCCAGCTCTTTGAGTATTGCCTCCTGAGGTCCCTGTTCGGTCGCCACCTGCCGGGACCAGCCCCAACTGATCCAGGGTATTCGAAGGAGAGATGGCCTAGGCGACTATTTATATGCTAATCAGAGATGTCAAGAATAATAGTATGAGGAGAGCTCAGTGGGAAAATTCGGTGGAGAAAAGAGACTGAGTAGCTTGGTTTACGCGGAAGACCAATCAAACTTCAAGACAAGAAATTTGCACCACATACGTAGGCCGCAGGCGCCCTCTCGAATAGCGAAAGGTGCCTCACCCTAGACACCTTCTCGAGTGGGTCTTAGCAGCCCAGGCATAATTAGTAAGCGTGGTGGGTTCCGCGCTCCAGATGGAGACTCAGCTGGAAGTTAAAGGGAAGAATGACAAGGAACTTTATGAATTGGAGCTGTAAGTTAACTCTTTGACAGAGAGAGCGAGATGGTGGTGGGGGACAGCCCCCAGTGAAATCAGAGGTGAGAGCACAAAGCAATACAGTAGGCAGACTCTGGTTTTTTTGGGGGGAGATGCTCGAGAACATCCGGGTGGACTCCTGAGGCTCGATCCCGCATTTGCGTATGCCGAGCCTCCTTCCTCATGACCTTTGTCCAGAGTGGAATGCCTCCCCGGCTCCCGGCACATGATCAGTGCATGCTCAGACACGATATCAGTGCCTGCTCAGCCACGTGATCACTGAGGGCACAGTCACGTGATCAGCGCCTCTCAGTCACGTGATCACCGTATGATAAACACGTGATCAGTGAACGACCAGCCACGTGATCACTGCATGCGCAGTCAGGTGGTCAGTTCCTGATCAGCCACCTGATCAGTGCGTGCACAGTCCCCTGATCAGCGCCTGTCAGTCACTGATCACTGCCTGATAAACACGTGATCAGTGCCCGAACAGCCACGTCATCAGTGCATGCGCAGTCACGTGATCAGTGCATGATAGCCACGTGATCAGTGCGTGCACAGTCCCATGATCAGCCCCTGTCAGTCACTGATCATTGCCTGATAAACACGTGATCAGTGCATGATGAGCCATGTGATCAGTGCATGATCAGCCACGTGATCAGTGCATGATCAGTCACGTGATCTGGACTTGATCAGCCACGTGATCAGTGCCTGCAGAGTCACGTGATCAGGGCCTGCTGAGCTGCGTGATTCCTGCCGGCTCATCTGCATGACAATTGCCAGCTGAGCTGCGTGATTCCTGTCGGCTCATCTGCCTGACAATTGCCAGCTGAGCTGCGTGATTCCTGCCTGGTCACGTGCTTGATTATTGCCAGTTGAGCAGCATGATTCGTCACTGCTGTGCTCCATGCTTATTGCCTGCTGAGTGCGTGGTTCGTGTCTGCTCAGCTCTTTGAGTATTGCCTCCTGAGGTCCCTGTTCGGTCGCCACCTGCCGGGGACCAGCCCCAACTGATCCAGGGTATTCGAAGGAGAGATGGCCTAGGCGACTATTTATATGCTAATCAGAGATGTCAAGAATAATAGTATGAGGAGAGCTCAGTGGGAAAATTCGGTGGAGAAAAGAGACTGAGTAGCTTGGTTTACGCGGAAGACCAATCAAACTTCAAGACAAGAAATTTGCACCACATACGTAGGCCGCAGGCGCCCTCTCGAATAGCGAAAGGTGCCTCACACTAGACACCTTCTCGAGTGGGTCTTAGCAGCCCAGGCATAATTAGTAAGCGTGGTGGGTTCCGCGCTCCAGATGGAGACTCAGCTGGAAGTTAAAGGGAAGAATGACAAGGAACTTTATGAATTGGAGCTCAAAGTTAACTCTTTGACAGAGAGAGCGAGATGGTGGTGAGGGACAGCCCCCAGTGAAATCAGAGGTGAGAGCACAAAGCAATACAGTAGGCAGACTCCGGTTTTTTCTGGGGGGGAAGATGCTCGAGAACATCCGGGTGGACTTCTGAGGCTCGATCCCGCATTTGCGTATGCCGAGCCTCCTTCCTCATGACCTTTGTCCAGAGTGGAATGCCTCCCCGGCTCCCGGCACATGATCAGTGCATGCTCAGTCACGATATCAGTGCCTGCTCAGCCACGTGATCACTGACGGCACAGTCACGTGATCAGCGCCTCTCAGTCACGTGATCACCGTATGATAAACACGTGATCAGTGAACGACCAGCCACGTGATCACTGCATGCGCGGTCAGGTGGTCAGTTCCTGATCAGCCACCTGATCAGTGCGTGCACAGTCCCCTGATCAGCGCCTGTCAGTCACTGATCTCTGCCTGATAAACACGTGATCAGTGCCCGAACAGCCACGTCATCAGTGCATGCGCAGTCACGTGATCAGTGCATGATAGCCACGTGATCAGTGCGTGCACAGTCCCATGATCAGCGCCTGTCAGTCACTGATCATTGCCTGATAAACACGTGATCAGTGCATGATGAGCCATGTGATCAGTGCCCAATCAGCCACGTCATAAGTGCATGCGCGGTGACGTCATCAGTGCATGATAGCCACGTGATCAGTGCATGCTCAGTCACGTGATCTGGACTTGATCAGCCACGTGATCAGTGCCTGCAGAGTCACGTGATCGGGGCCTGCTGAGCTGCGTGATTCCTGCCGGCTCATCTGCATGACAATTGCCAGCTGAGCTGCGTGATTCCTGTCAGCTCATCTGCTTGACAATTGCCAGCTGAGCTGCGTGATTTCTGCCTGGTCACGTGCTTGATTATTGCCAGTTGAGCAGCATGATTCGTCACTGCTGAGCTCCATGCTTATTGCCTGCTGATTGCGTGGTTCGTGTCTGCTCAGCTCTTTGAGTATTGCCTCCTGAGGTCCCTGTTCGGTCGCCACCTGCCGGGGACCAGCCCCAACTGATCCAGGGTATTCGAAGGAGAGATGGCCTAGGCGACTATTTATATGCTAATCAGAGATGTCAAGAATAATAGTATGAGGAGAGCTCAGTGGGAAAATTCGGTGGAGAAAAGAGACTGAGTAGCTTGGTTTACGCGGAAGACCAATCAAACTTCAAGACAAGAAATTTGCACCACATACGTAGGCCGCAGGCGCCCTCTCGAATAGCGAAAGGTGCCTCACCCTAGACACCTTCTCGAGTGGGTCTTAGCAGCCCAGGCATAATTAGTAAGCGTGGTGGGTTCCGTGCTCCAGATGGAGACTCAGCTGGAAGTTAAAGGGAAGAATGACAAGGAACTTTATGAATTGGAGCTCTAAGTTAACTCTTTGACAGAGAGAGCGAGATGGTGGTGGGGGACAGCCCCCAGTGAAATCAGAGGTGAGAGCACAAAGCCATACAGTAGGCAGACTCCGGTTTTTTTGGGGAGATGCTCGAGAATATCCGGGTGGATTCCTGAGGCTCGATCCCGCATTTGCGTATGCCGAGCCTCCTTCCTCATGACCTTTGTCCAGAGTGGAAGGCCTCCCCGGCTCCCGGCACATGATCAGTGCATGCTCAGTCACGATATCAGTGCCTGCTCAGCCACGTGATCACTGACGGCACAGTCACGTGATCAGCGCCTCTCAGTCACGTGATCACCGTATGATAAACACGTGATCAGTGAACGACCAGCCACGTGATCACTGCATGCGCGGTCAGGTGGTCAGTTCCTGATCAGCCACCTGATCAGTGCGTGCACAGTCCCCTGATCAGCGCCTGTCAGTCACTGATCACTGCCTGATAAACAAGTGATCAGTGCCCGAACAGCCACGTCATCAGTGCATGTGCAGTCACGTGATCAGTGCATGATAGCCACGTGATCAGTGCGTGCACAGTCCCATGATGAGCGCCTGTCAGTCACTGATCATTGCCTGATAAACACGTGATCAGTGCATGATGAGCCATGTGATCAGTGCCCAATCAGCCACGTCATAAGTGCATGCGCAGTCACGTCATCAGTGCATGATAGCCACGTGATCAGTGCATGCTCAGTCACGTGATCTGGACTTGATCAGCCACGTGATCAGTGCCTGCAGAGTCACGTGATCAGGGCCTGCTGAGCTGCGTGATTCCTGCCGGCTCATCTGCATGACAATTGCCAGCTGAGCTGCCTGATTCCTGTCGGCTCATCTGCTTGACAATTGCCAGCTGAGCTGCGTGATTCCTGCCTGGTCACGTGCTTGATTATTGCCAGTTGAGCAGCATGATTCGTCACTGCTGAGCTCCATGCTTATTGCCTGCTGATTGCGTGGTTCGTGTCTGCTCAGCTCTTTGAGTATTGCCTCCTGAGGTCCCTGTTCGGTCGCCACCTGCCGGGGACCAGCCCCAACTGATCCAGGGTATTCGAAGGAGAGATGGCCTAGGCGACTATTTATATGCTAATCAGAGATGTCAAGAATAATCGTATGAGGAGAGCTCAGTGGGAAAATTCGGTGGAGAAAAGAGACTGAGTAGCTTGGTTTACGCGGAAGACCAATCAAACTTCAAGACAAGAAATTTGCACCACATACGTAGGCCGCAGGCGCCCTCTCGAATAGCGAAAGGTGCCTCACCCTAGACACCTTCTCGAGTGGGTCTTAGCAGCCCAGGCATAATTAGTAAGCGTGGTGGGTTCCGTGCTCCAGATGGAGACTCAGCTGGAAGTTAAAGGGAAGAATGACAAGGAACTTTATGAATTGGAGCTCTAAGTTAACTCTTTGACAGAGAGAGCGAGATGGTGGTGAGGGACAGCCCCCAGTGAAATCAGAGGTGAGAGCACAAAGCAATACAGTAGGCAGACTCCGGTTTTTGGGGGAGATGCTCGAGAACATCCGGGTGGACTCCTGAGGCTCGATCCCGCATTTGCGTATGCCGAGCCTCCTTCCTCATGACCTTTGTCCAGAGTGGAATGCCTCCCGGCTCCCGGCACATGATCAGTGCATGCTCAGTCACGATATCAGTGCCTGCTCAGCCACGTGATCACTGACGGCACAGTCACGTGATCAGCGCCTCTCAGTCACGTGATCACCGTATGATAAACACGTGATCAGTGAACGACCAGCCACGTGATCACTGCATGCGCGGTCAGGTGGTCAGTTCCTGATCAGCCACCTGATCAGTGCGTGCACAGTCCCCTGATCAGCGCCTGTCAGTCACTGATCACTGCCTGATAAACACGTGATCAGTGCCCGAACAGCCACGTCATCAGTGCATGCGCAGTCACGTGATCAGTGCATGATAGCCACGTGATCAGTGCGTGCACAGTCCCATGATGAGCGCCTGTCAGTCACTGATCAGTGCCTGATAAACACGTGATCAGTGCATGATGAGCCATGTGATCAGTGCCCAATCAGCCACGTCATAAGTGCATGCGCAGTCACGTCATCAGTGCATGATAGCCACGTGATCAGTGCATGCTCAGTCACGTGATCTGGACTTGATCAGCCACGTGATCAGTGCCTGCAGAGTCACGTGATCAGGGCCTGCTGAGCTGCGTGATTCCTGCCGGCTCATCTGCATGACAATTGCCAGCTGAGCTGCCTGATTCCTGTCGGCTCATCTGCTTGACAATTGCCAGCTGAGCTGCGTGATTCCTGCCTGGTCACGTGCTTGATTATTGCCAGTTGAGCAGCATGATTCGTCACTGCTGAGCTCCATGCTTATTGCCTGCTGATTGCGTGGTTCGTGTCTGCTCAGCTCTTTGAGTATTGCCTCCTGAGGTCCCTGTTCGGTCGCCACCTGCCGGGGACCAGCCCCAACTGATCCAGGGTATTCGAAGGAGAGATGGCCTAGGCGACTATTTATATGCTAATCAGAGATGTCAAGAATAATAGTATGAGGAGAGCTCAGTGGGAAAATTCGGTGGAGAAAAGAGACTGAGTAGCTTGGTTTACGCGGAAGACCAATCAAACTTCAAGACAAGAAATTTGCACCACATACGTAGGCCGCAGGCGCCCTCTCGAATAGCGAAAGGTGCCTCACCCTAGACACCTTCTCGAGTGGGTCTTAGCAGCCCAGGCATAATTAGTAAGCGTGGTGGGTTCCGTGCTCCAGATGGAGACTCAGCTGTAAGTTAAAGGGAAGAATGACAAGGAACTTTATGAATTGGAGCTCTAAGTTAACTCTTTGACAGAGAGAGCGAGATGGTGGTGAGGGACAGCCCCCAGTGAAATCAGAGGTGAGAGCACAAAGCAATACAGTAGGCAGACTCCGGTTTTTTTGGGGGGGGAGATGCTCGAGAACATCCGGGTGGACTCCTGAGGCTCGATCCCGCATTTGCGTATGCCGAGCCTCCTTCCTCATGACCTTTGTCCAGAGTGGAAGGCCTCCCCGGCTCCCGGCACATGATCAGTGCATGCTCAGTCACGATATCAGTGCCTGCTCAGCCACGTGATCACTGACGGCACAGTCACGTGATCAGCGCCTCTCAGTCACGTGATCACCGTATGATAAACACGTGATCAGTGAACGACCAGCCACGTGATCACTGCATGCGCGGTCAGGTGGTCAGTTCCTGATCAGCCACCTGATCAGTGCGTGCACAGTCCCCTGATCAGCGCCTGTCAGTCACTGATCACTGCCTGATAAACACGTGATCAGTGCCCGAACAGCCACGTCATCAGTGCATGCGCAGTCACGTGATCAGTGCATGATAGCCACGTGATCAGTGCGTGCACAGTCCCATGATGAGCGCCTGTCAGTCACTGATCATTGCCTGATAAACACGTGATCAGTGCATGATGAGCCATGTGATCAGTGCCCAATCAGCCACGTCATAAGTGCATGCGCAGTCACGTCATCAGTGCATGATAGCCACGTGATCAGTGCATGCTCAGTCACGTGATCTGGACTTGATCAGCCACGTGATCAGTGCCTGCAGAGTCACGTGATCAGGGCCTGCTGAGCTGCGTGATTCCTGCCGGCTCATCTGCATGACAATTGCCAGCTGAGCTGCCTGATTCCTGTCGGCTCATCTGCTTGACAATTGCCAGCTGAGCTGCGTGATTCCTGCCTGGTCACGTGCTTGATTATTGCCAGTTGAGCAGCATGATTCGTCACTGCTGAGCTCCATGCTTATTGCCTGCTGATTGCGTGGTTCGTGTCTGCTCAGCTCTTTGAGTATTGCCTCCTGAGGTCCCTGTTCGGTCACCACCTGCTGGGGACCAGCCCCAACTGATCCAGGGTATTCGAAGGAGAGATGGCCTAGGCGACTATTTATATGCTAATCAGAGATGTCAAGAATAATAGTATGAGGAGAGCTCAGTGGGAAAATTCGGTGGAGAAAAGAGACTGAGTAGCTTGGTTTACGCGGAAGACCAATCAAACTTCAAGACAAGAAATTTGCACCACATACGTAGGCCGCAGACGCCCTCTCGAATAGCAAAAGGTGCCTCACCCTAGACACCTTCTCGAGTGGGTCTTAGCAGCCCAGGCATAATTAGTAAGCGTGGTGGGTTCCGTGCTCCAGATGGAGACTCAGCTGGAAGTTAAAGAGTAGAATGACAAGGAACTTTATGAATTGGAGCTCTAAGTTAACTCTTTGACAGAGAGAGCGAGATGGTGGTGGGGGACAGCCCCCAGTGAAATCAGAGGTGAGAGCACAAAGCAATACAGTAGGCAGACTCCGGTTTTTTTTTGGGGGGGAGATGCTCGAGAACATCCGGGTGGACTCCTGAGGCTCGATCCCGCATTTGCGTATGCCGAGCCTCCTTCCTCATGACCTTTGTCCAGAGTGGAATGCCTCCCCGGCTCCCGGCACATGATCAGTGCATGCTCAGTCACGATATCAGTGCCTGCTCAGCCACGTGATCACTGACGGCACAGGCACGTGATCAGCGCCTCTCAGTCACTTGATCACCGTATGAAAAACACGTGATCAGTGAACGACCAGCCACGTGATCACTGCATGCGCGGTCAGGTGGTCAGTTCCTGATCAGCCACCTGATCAGTGCGTGCACAGTCCCCTGATCAGCGCCTGTCAGTCACTGATCACTGCCTGATAAACACGTGATCAGTGCCCGAACAGCCACGTCATCAGTGCATGCGCAGTCACGTGATCAGTGCATGATAGCCACGTGATCAGTGCGTGCACAGTCCCATGATCAGCGCCTGTCAGTCACTGATCATTGCCTGATAAACACGTGATCAGTGCATGATCAGCCACGTCATCAGTGCATGCGCAGTCACGTCATCAGTGCATGATAGCCACGTGATCAGTGCATGCTCAGTCACGTGATCTGGACTTGATCAGCCACGTGATCAGTGCCTGCAGAGTCACGTGATCAGGGCCTGCTGAGCTGCGTGATTCCTGCCGGCTCATCTGCATGACAATTGCCAGCTGAGCTGCGTGATTCCTGTCGGCTCCTCTGCTTGACAATTGCCAGCTGAGCTGCGTGATTCCTGCCTGGTCACGTGCTTGATTATTGCCAGTTGAGCAGCATGATTCGTCACTGCTGAGCTCCATGCTTATTGCCTGCTGATTGCGTGGTTCGTGTCTGCTCAGCTCTTTGAGTATGGCCTCCTGAGGTCCCTGTTCGGTCGCCACCTGCCGGGGACCAGCCCCAACTGATCCAGGGTATTCGAAGGAGAGATGGCCTAGGCAACTATTTATATGCTAATCAGAGATGTCAAGAATAATAGTATGAGGAGAGCTCAGTGGGAAAATTCGGTGGAGAAAAGAGACTGAGTAGCTTGGTTTACGCGGAAGACCAATCAAACTTCAAGACAAGAAATTTGCACCACATACGTAGGCCGCAGGCGCCCTCTCGAATAGCGAAAGGTGCCTCACCCTAGACACCTTCTCGAGTGGGTCTTAGCAGCCCAGGCATAATTAGTAAGCGTGGTGGGTTCCGCGCTCCAGATGGAGACTCAGCTGTAAGTTAAAGGGAAGAATGACAAGGAACTTTATGAATTGGAGCTCTAAGTTAACTCTTTGACAGAGAGAGCGAGATGGTGGTGGGGGACAGCCCCCAGTGAAATCAGAGGTGAGAGCACAAAGCAATACAGTAGGCAGACTCCGGTTTTTTTGGGGGGGGGAGATGCTCGAGAACATCCGGGTGGACTCCTGAGGCTCGATCCCGCATTTGCGTATGCCGAGCCTCCTTCCTCATGACCTTTGTCCAGAGTGGAATGCCTCCCCGGCTCCCGGCACATGATCAGTGCATGCTCAGTCACGATATCAGTGCCTGCTCAGCCACGTGATCACTGACGGCACAGTCACGTGATCAGCGCCTCTCAGTCACTTGATCACCGTATGAAAAACACGTGATCAGTGAACGACCAGCCACGTGATCACTGCATGCGCGGTCAGGTGGTCAGTTCCTGATCAGCCACCTGATCAGTGCGTGCACAGTCCCCTGATCAGCGCCTGTCAGTCACTGATCACTGCCTGATAAACACGTGATCAGTGCCCGAACAGCCACGTCATCAGTGCATGCGCAGTCACGTGATCAGTGCATGATAGCCACGTGATCAGTGCGTGCACAGTCCCATGATCAGCGCCTGTCAGTCACTTATCATTGCCTGATAAACACGTGATCAGTGCATGATGAGCCATGTGATCAGTGCCCGATTAGCCACGTCATCAGTGCATGCGCAGTCACGTCATCAGTGCATGATAGCCACGTGATCAGTGCATGCTCAGTCACGTGATCTGGACTTGATCAGCCACGTGATCAGTGCCTGCAGAGTCACGTGATCAGGGCCTGCTGAGCTGCGTGATTCCTGCCGGCTCATCTGCATGACAATTGCCAGCTGAGCTGCGTGATTCCTGTCGGTTCATCTGCTTGACAATTGCCAGCTGAGCTGCGTGATTCCTGCCTGGTCACGTGCTTGATTATTGCCAGTTGAGCAGCATGATTCGTCACTGCTGAGCTCCATGCTTATTGCCTGCTGATTTCGTGGTTCGTGTCTGCTCAGCTCTTTGAGTATTGCCTCCTGAGGTCCCTGTTCGGTCGCCACCTGCCGGGGACCAGCCCCAACTGATCCAGGGTATTCGAAGGAGAGATGGCCTAGGCGACTCTTTATATGCTAATCAGAGATGTCAAGAATAATAGTATGAGGAGAGCTCAGTAGGAAAATTCGGTGGAGAAAAGAGACTGAGTAGCTTGGTTTACGCGGAAGACCAATCAAACTTCAAGACAAGAAGTTTGCACCACTTACGTAGGCCGCAGGCGCCCTCTCGAATAGCGAAAGGTGCCTCACCCTAGACACCTTCTCGAGTGGGTCTTAGCAGCCCAGGCATAATTAGTAAGCGTGGTGGGTTCCGCGCTCCAGATGGAGACTCAGCTGGAAGTTAAAGGGAAGAATGACAAGGAACTTTATGAATTGGAGCTGTAAGTTAACTCTTTGACACAGAGAGCGAGATGGTGGTGGGGGACAGCCCCCAGTGAAATCAGAGGTGAGAGCACAAAGCAATACAGTAGGCATACTCTGGTTTTTTTGGGGGGGAGATGCTCGAGAATACCCGGGTGGACTCCTGAGGCTCGATCCCGCATTTGTGTATGCCGAGCCTCCTTCCTCATGACCTTTGTCCAGAGTGGAAGGCCTCCCCGGCTCCCGGCACATGATCAGTGCATGCTCAGTCACGATATCAGTGCTTGCTCAGCCACGTGATCACTGACGGAACAGTCACGTGATCAGCGCCTCTCAGTCACGTGATCACCATATGATAAACACGTGATCAGTGAACGACCAGCCACGTGATCACTGCATGCCCGGTCAGGTGGTCAGTTCCTGATCAGCCACCTGATCAGTGCGTGCACAGTCCCCTGATCAGTGCCTGTCAGTCACTGATCACTGCCTGATAAACACGTGATCAGTGCCCGAACAGCCACATCATCAGTGCATGCGCAGTCACGTGATCAGTGCATGATCAGCCATGTGATCAGTGCCCGATCAGCCACGTCATCAGTGCATGCGCAGTCACGTCATCAGTGCATGATAGCCACGTGATCAGTGCATGCTCAGTCACGTGATCTGGACTTGATCAGCCACGTGATCAGTGCCTGCTGAGCTGCGTGATTCCTGCCGGCTCATCTGCATGACAATTGCCAGCTGAGCTGCGTGATTCCTGCCTGGTCACGTGCTTGATTATTGCCAGTTGAGCAGCATGATTCGTCACTGCTGAGCTCCATGCTTATTGCCTGCTGATTGCGTGGTTCGTGTCTGCTCAGCTCTTTGAGCATCGCCTCCTGAGGTCCCTGTTCGGTCGCCACCTGCCCGGGACCAGCCCCAACTGATCCAGGGTATTCGAAGGAGAGATGGCCTAGGCGACTCTTTATATGCTAATCAGAGATGTCAAGAATAATAGTATGAGGAGAGCTCAGTAGGAAAATTCGGTGGAGAAAAGAGACTGAGTAGCTTGGTTTACGCGGAAGACCAATCAAACTTCAAGACAAGAAGTTTGTACCACTTACGTAGGCCGCAGGCGCCCTTTCGAATAGCGAAAGGTGCCTCACCCTAAACACCTTCTCGAGTGGGTCTTAGCAGCCAAGGCATAATTAGTAAGCGTGGTGGGTTCCGCGCTCCAGATGGAGACTCAGCTGGAAGGTAAAGGGAAGAATGACAAGGAACTTTATGAATTGGAGCTGTAAGTTAACTTTTTGACAGAGAGAGCGAGATGGTGGTGGGGGACAGCCCCCAGTGAAATCAGAGGTGAGAGCACAAAGCAATACAGTAGGCAGACTCTGGTTTTTCTGGGGGGGAGATGCTCGAGAATATCCGGGTGGACTCCTGAGGCTAGATCCCGCATTTGCGTATGCCGAGCCTCCTTCCTCATGACCTTTGTCCAGAGTGGAATGCCTCCCCGGGTCCCGGCACATGATCAGTGCATGCTCAGTCACGATATCAGTGCCTGCTCAGCCACGTGATCACTGACGGCACAGTCACGTGATCAGCGCCTCTCAGTCACGGGATCACCGTAGGATAAACACGTGATCAGTGAACGACCAGCCACGTGATCACTGCATGCGCAGTCAGGTGGTCAGTTCCTGATCAGCCACCTGATCAGTGCGTGCACAGTCCCCTGATCAGCGCCTGTCAGTCACTGATCACTGCCTGATAAACACGTGATCAGTGCCCCAACAGCCACGTCATCAGTGCATGCGCAGTCACGTGATCAGTGCATGATAGCCACGTGATCAGTGCGTGCACAGTCCCATGATCAGCGCCTGTCAGTCACTGATCATTGCCTGATAAACACGTGATCAGTGCATGATGAGCCATGTGATCAGTACCTGATCAGCCACATCATCAGTGCATGCGCAGTCACGTCATCAGTGCATGATAGCCACGTGATCAGTGCATGCTCAGTCACGTGATCTGGACTTGATCAGCCCCGTGATCAGTGCCTGCAGAGTCACGTGATCAGGGCCTGCTGAGCTGCGTGATTCCTGCCGGCTCATCTGCATGACAATTGCCAGCTGAGCTGCGTGATTCCTGTCGGCTCATCTGCTTGACAATTGCCAGCTGAGCTGCGTGATTCCTGCCTGGTCACGTGCTTGATTATTGCCAGTTGAGCAGCATGATTCGTCACTGCTGAGCTCCATGCTTATTGCCTGCTGATTGCGTGGTTCGTGTCTGCTCAGCTCTTTGAGTATTGCCTCCTGAGGTCCCTGTTCGGTCGCCACCTGCCGGGGACCAGTCCCAACTGATCCAGGGTATTCGAAGGAGAGATGGCCTAGGCGACTATTTATATGCTAATCAGAGATGTCAAGAATAATAGTATGAGGAGAGCTCAGTAGGAAAATTCGGTGGAGAAAAGAGACTGAGTAGCTTGGTTTACGCGGAAGACCAATCAAACTTCAAGACAAGAAGTTTGCACCACTTACGTAGGCCGCAGGCGCCCTCTCGAATAGCGAAAGGTGCCTCACCCTAGACACCTTCTCGAGTGGGTCTTAGCAGCCCAGGCATAATTAGTAAGCGTGGTGGGTTCCGCGCTCCAGATGGAGACTCAGCTGGAAGGTAAAGGGAAGAATGACAAGGAACTTTATGAATTGGAGCTGTAAGTTAACTCTTTGACAGAGAGAGCGAGATGGTGGTGGGGGACAGCCCCCAGTGAAATCAGAGGTGAGAGCACAAAGCAATACAGTAGGCAGACTCCGGTTTTTTGGGGGGAGATGCTCGAGAATATCCGGGTGGACTCCTGAGGCTCGATCCCGCATTTGCGTATGCCGAGCCTCCTTCCTCATGACCTTTGTCCAGAGTGGAATGCCTCCCCGGCTCCCGGCACATGATCAGTGCATGCTCAGTCACGATATCAGTGCCTGCTCAGCCACGTGATCACTGACGGCACAGTTACGTGATCAGCGCCTCTCAGTCACGTGATCACCGTATGATAAACACGTGATCAGTGAACGACCAGCCACGTGATCACTGCATGCGCAGTCAGGTGGTCAATTCCTGATCAGCCACCTGATCATTGCGTGCACAGTCCCCTGATAAGCGCCTGTCAGTCACTGATCACTGCCTGATAAACACGTGATCAGTGCCCGAAGAGCCACGTCATCAGTGCATGCGCAGTCACGTGATCAGTGCATGATAGCCACGTGATCAGTGCGTGCACAGTCCCATGATCAGCGCCTGTCAGTCACTCATCATTGCCTGATAAACACGTGATCAGTGCATGATGAGCCATGTGATCAGTGCCTGATCAGCCACGTCATCAGTGCATGCGCAGTCACGTCATCAGTGCATGATAGCCACGTGATCAGTGCATGCTCAGTCACGTGATCTGGACTTGATCAGCCACGTGATCAGTGCCTGCAGAGTCACGTGATCAGGGCCTGCTGAGCTGCGTGATTCCTGCCGGCTCATCTGCATGACAATTGCCATCTGAGCTGCGTGATTCCTGTCGGCTCATCTGCTTGACAATTGCCAGCTGAGCTGCGTGATTCCTGCCTGGTCACGTGCTTGATTATTGCCAGTTGAGCAGCATGATTCGTCACTGCTGAGCTCCATGCTTATTGCCTGCTGATTGCGTGGTTCGTGTCTGCCCAGCTCTTTGAGTATCGCCTCCTGAGGTCCCTGTTCGGTCGCCACCTGCCGGGGACCAGCCCCAACTGATCCAGGGTATTCGAAGGAGAGATGGCCTAGGCGACTCTTTATATGCTAATCAGAGATGTCAAGAATAATAGTATGAGGAGAGCTCAGTAGGAAAATTCGGTGGAGAAAATAGACTGAGTAGCTTGGTTTACGCGGAAGACCAATCAAACTTCAAGACAAGAAGTTTGCACCACTTACGTAGGCCGCAGGCGCCCTCTCGAATAGCGAAAGGTGCCTCACCCTAGACACCTTCTCGAGTGGGTCTTTGCAGCCCAGGCATAATTAGTAAGCGTGGTGGGTTCCGCGCTCCAGATGGAGACTCAGCTGGAAGGTAAAGGGAAGAATGACAAGGAACTTTATGAATTGGAGCTGTAAGTTAACTTTTTGACAGAGAGAGCGAGATGGTGGTGGGGGACAGCCCCCAGTGAAATCAGAGGTGAGAGCACAAAGCAATACAGTAGGCAGACTCCGGTTTTTTTGGGGGGAGATGCTCGAGAATATCCGGGTGGACTCCTGAGGCTCGATCCTGCATTTGCGTATGCCGAGCCTCCTTCCTCATGACCTTTGTCCAGAGTGGAATGCCTCCCCGGCTCCCGGCACATGATCAGTGCATGCTCAGTCACGATATCAGTGCCTGCTGAGCCACGTGATCACTGACAGCACAGTCACGTGATCAGCGCCTCTCAGTCACGTGATCACCGTAGGATAAACACGTGATCAGTGAACGACCAGCCACGTGATCACTGCATGCGCGGTCAGGTGGTCAGTTCCTGATCAGCCACCTGATCAGTGCGTTCACAGTCCCCTGATCAGCGCCTGTCAGTCACTGATCACTGCCTGATAAACACGTGATCAGTGCCCGAACAGCCACGTCATCAGTGCATGCGCAGTCACGTGATCAGTGCATGATAGCCACGTGATCAGTGCGTGCACAGTCCCATGATCAGCGCCTGTCAGTCACTTATCATTGCCTGATAAACACGTGATCAGTGCATGATGAGCCATGTGATCAGTGCCCGATTAGCCACGTCATCAGTGCATGCGCAGTCACGTCATCAGTGCATGATAGCCACGTGATCAGTGCATGCTCAGTCACGTGATCTGGACTTGATCAGCCACGTGATCAGTGCCTGCAGAGTCACGTGATCAGGGCCTGCTGAGCTGCGTGATTCCTGCCGGCTCATCTGCATGACAATTGCCAGCTGAGCTGCGTGATTCCTGTCGGCTCATCTGCTTGACAATTGCCAGCTGAGCTGCGTGATTCCTGCCTGGTCACGTGCTTGATTATTGCCAGTTGAGCAGCATGATTCGTCACTGCTGAGCTCCATGCTTATTGCCTGCTGATTGCGTGGTTCGTGTCTGCTCAGCTCTTTGAGCATCGCCTCCTGAGGTCCCTGTTCGGTCGCCACCTGCCGGGGACCAGCCCCAACTGATCCAGGGTATTCGAAGGAGAGATGGCCTAGGCGACTCTTTATATGCTAATCAGAGATGTCAAGAATAATAGTATGAGGAGAGCTCAGTAGGAAAATTCGGTGGAGAAAAGAGACTGAGTAGCTTGGTTTACGCGGAAGACCAATCAAACTTCAAGACAAGAAGTTTGCACCACTTACGTAGGCCGCAGGCGCCCTCTCGAATAGCGAAAGGTGCCTCACCCTAGACACCTTCTCGAGTGGGTCTTAGCAGCCCAGGCATAATTAGTAAGCGTGGTGGGTTCCGCGCTCCAGATGGAGACTCAGCTGGAAGTTAAAGGGAAGAATGACAAGGAACTTTATGAATTGGAGCTGTAAGTTAACTCTTTGACACAGAGAGCGAGATGGTGGTGGGGGACAGCCCCCAGTGAAATCAGAGGTGAGAGCACAAAGCAATACAGTAGGCAGACTCTGGTTTTTTGGGGGGAGATGCTCGAGAATACCCGGGTGGACTCCTGAGGCTCGATCCCGCATTTGTGTATGCCGAGCCTCCTTCCTCATGACCTTTGTCCAGAGTGGAAGGCCTCCCCGGCTCCCGGCACATGATCAGTGCATGCTCAGTCACGATATCAGTGCTTGCTCAGCCACGTGATCACTGACGGAACAGTCACGTGATCAGCGCCTCTCAGTCACGTGATCACCATATGATAAACACGTGATCAGTGAACGACCAGCCACGTGATCACTGCATGCCCGGTCAGGTGGTCAGTTCCTGATCAGCCACCTGATCAGTGCGTGCACAGTCCCCTGATCAGTGCCTGTCAGTCACTGATCACTGCCTGATAAACACGTGATCAGTGCCCGAACAGCCACATCATCAGTGCATGCGCAGTCATGTGATCAGTGCATAATGAGCCATGTGATCAGTGCCCGATCAGCCACGTCATCAGTGCAGGCGCAGTCACGTCATCAGTGCATGATAGCCACGTGATCAGTGCATGCTCAGTCACGTGATCTGGACTTGATCAGCCACGTGATCAGTGCCTGCTGAGCTGCGTGATTCCTGCCGGCTCATCTGCATGACAATTGCCAGCTGAGCTGCGTGATTCCTGCCTGGACACGTGCTTGATTATTGCCAGTTGAGCAGCATGATTCGTCACTGCTGAGCTCCATGCTTATTGCCTGCTGATTGCGTGGTTCGTGTCTGCTCAGCTCTTTGAGTATTGCCTCCTGAGGTCCCTGTTCGGTCGCCACCTGCCGGGGACCAGCCCCAACTGATCCAGGGTATTCGAAGGAGAGATGGCCTAGGCGACTATTTATATGCTAATCAGAGATGTCAAGAATAATAGTATGAGGAGAGCTCAGTAGGAAAATTCGGTGGAGAAAAGAGACTGAGTAGCTTGGTTTACGCGGAAGACCAATCAAACTTCAAGACAAGAAGTTTGCACCACTTACGTAGGCCGCAGGCGCCCTCTCGAATAGCGAAAGGTGCCTCACCCTAGACACCTTCTCGAGTGGGTCTTAGCAGCCCAGGCATAATTAGTAAGCGTGGTGGGTTCCGCGCTCCAGATGGAGACTCAGCTGGAAGTTAAAGGGAAGAATGACAAGGAACTTTATGAATTGGAGCTGTAAGTTAACTCTTTGACAGAGAGAGCGAGATGGTGGTGGGGGACAGCCCCCAGTGAAATCAGAGGTGAGAGCACAAAGCAATACAGTAGGCAGACTCCGGTTTTTTTGGGGGCGAGATGCTCGAGAATATCCGGGTGGACTCCTGAGGCTCGATCCCGCATTTGCGTATGCCGAGCCTCCTTCCTCATGACCTTTGTCCAGAGTGGAATGCCTCCCCGGCTCCCGGCACATGATCAGTGCATGCTCAGTCACGATATCAGTGCCTGCTCAGCCACGTGATCACTGACGGCACAGTCACGTGATCAGCGCCTCTCAGTCACGTGATCACCGTATGATAAACACGTGATCAGTGAACGACCAGCCACGTGATCACTGCATGCGCAGTCAGGTGGTCAGTTCCTGATCAGCCACCTGATCAGTGCGTGCACAGTCCCCTGATCAGCGCCTGTCAGTCACTGATCACTGCCTGATAAACACGTGATCAGTGCCCGAACAGCCACGTCATCAGTGCATGCGCAGTCACGTGATCAGTGCATGATAGCCACGTGATCAGTGCGTGCACAGTCCCATAATCAGCGCCTGTCAGTCACTGATCATTGCCTGATAAACACGTGATCAGTGCATGATGAGCCATGTGATCAGTGCCTGATCAGCCACGTCATCAGTGCATGCGCAGTCACGTCATCAGTGCATGATAGCCACGTGATCAGTGCATGCTCAGTCACGTGATCTGGACTTGATCAGCCACGTGATCAGTGCCTGCAGAGTCACGTGATCAGGGCCTGCTGAGCTGCGTGATTCCTGCCGGCTCATCTGCATGGCAATTGCCATCTGAGCTGCGTGATTTCTGTCGGCTCATCTGCTTGACAATTGCCAGCTGAGCTGCGTGATTCCTGCCTGGTCACGTGCTTGATTATTGCCAGTTGAGCAGCATGATTCGTCACTGCTGAGCTCCATGCTTATTGCCTGCTGATTGCGTGGTTCGTGTCTCCTCAGCTCTTTGAGTATTGCCTCCTGAGGTCCCTGTTCGGTCGCCACCTGCCGGGGACCAGCCCCAACTGATCCAGGGTATTCGAAGGAGAGATGGCCTAGGCGACTATTTATATGCTAATCAGAGATGTCAAGAATAATAGTATGAGGAGAGCTCAGTAGGAAAATTCGGTGGAGAAAAGAGACTGAGTAGCTTGGTTTACGCGGAAGACCAATCAAACTTCAAGACAAGAAGTTTGCACCACTTACATAGGCCGCAGGCGCCCTCTCGAATAGCGAAAGGTGCCTCACCCTAGACACCTTCTCGAGTGGGTCTTAGCAGCCCAGGCTTAATTAGTAAGCGTGGTGGGTTCCGCGCTCCAGATGGAGACTCAGCTGGAAGTTAAAGGGAAGAATGACAAGGAACTTTATGAATTGGAGCTGTAAGTTAACTCTTTGACAGAGAGAGCGAGATGTTGGTGGGGGACAGCCCCCAGTGAAATCAGAGGTGAGAGCACAAAGCAATACAGTAGGCAGACTCTGTTTTTTTGGGGGAGATGCTCGAGAATATCCGGGTGGACTCCTGAGGCTCGATCCCGCATTTGCGTATGCCGAGCCTCCTTCCTCATGACCTTTGTCCAGAGAGGAATGCCTCCCCGGCTCCCGTCACATGATCAGTGCATGCTCAGTCACGATATCAGTGCCTGCTCAGCCACGTGATCACTGACGGCACAGTCACGTGATCAGCGCCTCTCAGTCATGTGATCACCGTATGATAAACACGTGATCAGTGAACGACCAGCCACGTGATAACTGCATGCGCGGTCAGGTGGTCAGTTCCTGATCAGCCACCTGATCAGTGCGTGCACAGTCCCTGATCAGCGCCTGTCAGTCACTGATCACTGCCTGATAAACACGTGATCAGTGCCCGAACAGCCACATCATCAGTGCATGCGCAGTCATGTGATCAGTGCATAATGAGCCATGTGATCAGTGCCCGATCAGCCACGTCATCAGTGCATGCGCAGTCACGTCATCAGTGCATGATAGCCACGTGATCAGTGCATGCTCAGTCACGTGATCTGGACTTGATCAGCCACGTGATCAGTGCCTGCTGAGCTGCGTGATTCCTGCCGGCTCATCTGCATGACAATTGCCAGCTGAGCTGCGTGATTCCTGCCTGGTCACGTGCTTGATTATTGCCAGTTGAGCAGCATGATTCGTCACTGCTGAGCTCCATGCTTATTGCCTGCTGATTGCGTGGTTCGTGTCTGCTCAGCTCTTTGAGTATTGCCTCCTGAGGTCCCTGTTCGGTCGCCACCTGCCGGGGACCAGCCCCAACTGATCCAGGGTATTCGAAGGAGAGATGGCCTAGGCGACTATTTATATGCTAATCAGAGATGTCAAGAATAATAGTATGAGGAGAGCTCAGTAGGAAAATTCGGTGGAGAAAAGAGACTGAGTAGCTTGGTTTACGCGGAAGACCAATCAAACTTCAAGACAAGAAGTTTGCACCACTTACGTAGGCCGCAGGCGCCCTCTCGAATAGCGAAAGGTGCCTCACCCTAGACACCTTCTCGAGTGGGTCTTAGCAGCCCAGGCATAATTAGTAAGCGTGGTGGGTTCCGCGCTCCAGATGGAGACTCAGCTGGAAGTTAAAGGGAAGAATGACAAGGAACTTTATGAATTGGAGCTGTAAGTTAACTCTTTGACAGAGAGAGCGAGATGGTGGTGGGGGACAGCCCCCAGTGAAATCAGAGGTGAGAGCACAAAGCAATACAGTAGGCAGACTCTGGTTTTTTTGGGGGGAGATGCTCGAGAATATCCGGGTGGACTCCTGAGGCTCGATCCCGCATTTGCGTATGCCGAGCCTCCTTCCTCATGACCTTTGTCCAGAGTGGAATGCCTCCCCGGCTCCCGGCACATGATCAGTGCATGCTCAGTCACGATATCAGTGCCTGCTCAGCCACGTGATCACTGACGGCACAGTCACGTGATCAGCGCCTCTCAGTCACGTGATCACCGTATGATAAACACGTGATCAGTGAGCGACCAGCCACGTGATCACTGCATGCGCAGTCAGGTGGTCAGTTCCTGATCAGCCACCTGATCAGTGCGTGCACAGTCCCCTGATCAGCGCCTGTCAGTCACTGATCACTGCCTGATAAACACGTGATCAGTGCCCGAACAGCCACGTCATCAGTGCATGCGCAGTCACGTGATCAGTGCATGATAGCCACGTGATCAGTGCGTGCACAGTCCCATGATCAGCGCCTGTCAGTCACTGATCATTGCCTGATAAACACGTGATCAGTGCATGATGAGCCATGTGATCAGTGCCTGATCAGCCACGTCATCAGTGCATGCGCAGTCACGTCATCAGTGCATGATAGCCACGTGATCAGTGCATGCTCAGTCACGTGATCTGGACTTGATCAGCCACGTGATCAGTGCCTGCAGAGTCACGTGATCAGGGCCTGCTGAGCTGCGTGATTCCTGCCGGCTCATCTGCATGACAATTGCCATCTGAGCTGCGTGATTCCTGTCGGCTCATCTGCTTGACAATTGCCAGCTGAGCTGCGTGATTCCTGCTCATCTGCTTGACAATTGCCAGCTGAGCTGCGTGATTCCTGCCTGGTCACGTGCTTGATTATTGCCAGTTGAGCAGCATGATTCGTCACTGCTGAGCTCCATGCTTATTGCCTGCTGATTGCGTGGTTCGTGTCTGCTCAGCTCTTTGAGTATTGCCTCCTGAGGTCCCTGTTCGGTCGCCACCTGCCGGGGACCAGCCCCAACTGATCCAGGGTATTCGAAGGAGAGATGGCCTAGGCGACTATTTATATGCTAATCAGAGATGTCAAGAATAATAGTATGAGGAGAGCTCAGTAGGAAAATTCGGTGGAGAAAAGAGACTGAGTAGCTTGGTTTACGCGGAAGACCAATCAAACTTCAAGACAAGAAGTTTGCACCACTTACGTAGGCCGCAGGCGCCCTCTCGAATAGCCAAAGGTGCCTCACCCTAGACACCTTCTCGAGTGGGTCTTAGCAGCCCAGGCATAATTAGTAAGCGTGGTGGGTTCCGCGCTCCAGATGGAGACTCAGCTGGAAGTTAAAGGGAAGAATGACAAGGAACTTTATGAATTGGAGCTGTAAGTTAACTCTTTGACAGAGAGAGCGAGATGGTGGTGGGGGACAGCCCCCAGTGAAATCAGAGGTGAGAGCACAAAGCAATACAGTAGGCAGACTCTGGTTTTTTTGGGGGGAGATGCTCGAGAATATCCGGGTGGACTCCTGAGGCTCGATCCCGCATTTGCGTATGCCGAGCCTCCTTCCTCATGACCTTTGTGCAGAGTGGAATGCCTCCCCGGCTCCCGGCACATGATCAGTGCATGCTCAGTCACGATATCAGTGCCTGCTCAGCCACGTGATCACTGACGGCACTGTCACGTGATCAGCGCCTCTCAGTCACGTGATCACCGTATGATAAACATGTGATCAGTGAACGACCAGCCACGTGATTACTGCATGCGCGGTCAGGTGGTCAGTTCCTGATCAGCCACCTGATCAGTGCGTGCACAGTCCCCTGATCAGCGCCTGTCAGTCACTGATCACTGCCTGATAAACACGTGATCAGTGCCCGAACAGCCACGTCATCAGTGCATGCGCAGTCACGTGATCAGTGCATGATAGCCACGTGATCAGTGCGTGCACAGTCCCATGATCAGCGCCTGTCAGTCCCTGATCATTGCCTGATAAACACGTGATCAGTGCATGATGAGCCATGTGATCAGTGCCTGATCAGCCACATCATCAGTGCATGCGCAGTCACGTCATCAGTGCATGATAGCCACGTGATCAGTGCATGCTCAGTCACGTGATCTGGACTTGATCAGCCACGTGATCAGTGCCTGCAGAGTCACGTGATCAGGGCCTGCTGAGCTGCGTGATTCCTGTCAGCTCATCTGCTTGACAATTGCCAGCTGAGCTGCGTGATTCCTGCCTGGTCACGTGCTTGATTATTGCCAGTTGAGCAGCATGATTCGTCACTGCTGAGCTCCATGCTTATTGCCTGCTGATTGCGTGGTTCGTGTCTGCTCAGCTCTTTGAGTATTGCCTCCTGAGGTCCCTGTTCGGTCGCCACCTGCCGGGGACCAGCCCCAACTGATCCAGGGTATTCGAAGGAGAGATGGCCTAGGCGACTATTTATATGCTAATCAGAGATGTCAAGAATAATAGTATGAGGAGAGCTCAGTAGGAAAATTCGGTGGAGAAAAGAGACTGAGTAGCTTGGTTTACGCGGAAGACCAATCAAACTTCAAGACAAGAAGTTTGCACCACTTACATAGGCCGCAGGCGCCCTCTCGAATAGCGAAAGGTGCCTCACCCTAGACACCTTCTCGAGTGGGTCTTAGCAGCCCAGGCATAATTAGTAAGCGTGGTGGGTTCCGCGCTCCAGATGGAGACTCAGCTGGAAGTTAAAGGGAAGAATGACAAGGAACTTTATGAATTGGAGCTGTAAGTTAACTCTTTGACAGAGAGAGCGAGATGGTGGTGGGGGACAGCCCCCAGTGAAATCAGAGGTGAGAGCACAAAGCAATACAGTAGGCAGACTCTGGTTTTGGGGGGAGATGCTCGAGAATATCCGGGTGGACTCCTGAGGCTCGATCCCGCATTTGCGTATGCCGAGCCTCCTTCCTCATGACCTTTGTCCAGAGTGGAATGCCTCCCCGGCTCCCGGCACATGATCAGTGCATGCTCAGTCACGATATCAGTGCCTGCTCAGCCACGTGATCACTGACGGCACAGTCACGTGATCAGCGCCTCTCAGTCACGTGATCACCGTATGATAAACACGTGATCAGTGAACGACCAGCCACGTGATCACTGCATGCGCAGTCAGGTGGTCAGTTCCTGATCAGCCACCTGATCAGTGCGTGCACAGTCCCCTGATCAGCGCCTGTCAGTCACTGATCACTGCCTGATAAACACGTGATCAGTGCATGATGAGCCATGTGATCAGTGCCTGATCAGCCACGTCATCAGTGCATGCGCAGTCACGTCATCAGTGCATGATAGCCACGTGATCAGTGCATGCTCAGTGACGTGATCTGGACTTGATCAGCCACGTGATCAGTGCCTGCAGAGTCACGTGATCAGGGCCTGCTGAGCTGCGTGATTCCTGCCAGCTCATCTGCATGACAATTGCCATCTGAGCTGCGTGATTCCTGTCGGCTCATCTGCTTGACGATTGCCAGCTGAGCTGCGTGATTCCTGCCTGGTCACGTGCTTGATTATTGCCAGTTGAGCAGCATGATTCGTCACTGCTGAGCTCCATGCTTATTGCCTGCTGATTGCGTGGTTCGTGTCTGCTCAGCTCTTTGAGTATTGCCTCCTGAGGTCCCTGTTCGGTCGCCACCTGCCGGGGACCAGCCCCAACTGATCCAGGGTATTCGAAGGAGAGATGGCCTAGGCGACTATTTATATGCTAATCAGAGATGTCAAGAATAATAGTATGAGGAGAGCTCAGTAGGAAAATTCGGTGGAGAAAAGAGACTGAGTAGCTTGGTTTACGCGGAAGACCAATCAAACTTCAAGACAAGAAGTTTGCACCACTTACGTAGGCCGCAGGCGCCCTCTCGAATAGCGAAAGGTGCCTCACCCTAGACACCTTCTCGAGTGGGTCTTAGCAGCCCAGGCATAATTAGTAAGCGTGGTGGGTTCCGCGCTCCAGATGGAGACTCAGCTGGAAGTTAAAGGGAAGAATGACAAGGAACTTTATGAATTGGAGCTGTAAGTTAACTCTTTGACAGAGAGAGCGAGATGGTTTTGGGGGACAGCCCCCAGTGAAATCAGAGGTGAGAGCACAAAGCAATACAGTAGGCAGACTCTGGTTTGGGGGGAGATGCTCGAGAATATCCGGGTGGACTCCTGAGGCTCGATCCCGCATTTGCGTATGCCGAGCCTCCTTCCTCATGACCTTTGTCCAGAGTGGAATGCCTCCCCGGCTCCCGGCACATGATCAGTGCATGCTCAGTCACGATATCAGTGCCTGCTCAGCCACGTGATCACTGACGGCACAGTCACGTGATCAGCGCCTCTCAGTCACGTGATCACCGTATGATAAACAGGTGATCAGTGAACGACCAGCCACGTGATCACTGCATGCGCGGTCAGGTGGTCAGTTCCTGATCAGCCACCTGATCAGTGCGTGCACAGTCCCCTGATCAGCGCCTGTCAGTCACTGATCACTGCCTGATAAACACGTGATCAGTGCCCGAACAGCCACGTCATCAGTGCATGCGCAGTCACGTGATCAGTGCATGATGAGCCATGTGATCAGTGCATGATCAGCCACGTCATCAGTGCATGCGCAGTCACGTCATCAGTGCATGATAGCCACGTGATCAGTGCATGCTCAGTCACGTGATCTGGACTTGATCAGCCACGTGATCAGTGCCTGCTGAGCTGCGTGATTCCTGCCGGCTCATCTGCATGACAATTGCCAGCTGAGCTGCGTGATTCCTGCCTGGTCACGTGCTTGATTATTGCCAGTTGAGCAGCATGATTCGTCACTGCTGAGCTCCATGCTTATTGCCTGCTGATTGCGTGGTTCGTGTCTGCTCAGCTCTTTGAGTATTGCCTCCTGAGGTCCCTGTTCGGTCGCCACCTGCCCGGGACCAGCCCCAACTGATCCAGGGTATTCGAAGGAGAGATGGCCTAGGCGACTATTTATATGCTAATCAGAGATGTCAAGAATAATAGTATGAGGAGAGCTCAGTAGGAAAATTCGGTGGAGAAAAGAGACTGAGTAGCTTGGTTTACGCGGAAGACCAATCAAACTTCAAGACAAGAAGTTTGCACCACTTACGTAGGCCGCAGGCGCCCTCTCGAATAGCGAAAGGTGCCTCACCCTAGACACCTTCTCGAGTGGGTCTTAGCAGCCCAGGCATAATTAGTAAGCGTGGTGGGTTCCGCGCTCCAGATGGAGACTCAGCTGGAAGTTAAAGGGAAGAATGACAAGGAACTTTATGAATTGGAGCTGTAAGTTAACTCTTTGACAGAGAGAGCGAGATGGTGGTGGGGGACAGCCCCCAGTGAAATCAGAGGTGAGAGCACAAAGCAATACAGTAGGCAGACTCTGGTTTTTTTGGGGGAGATGCTCGAGAATATCCGGGTGGACTCCTGAGGCTCGATCCCGCATTTGCGTATGCCGAGCCTCCTTCCTCATGACCTTTGTCCAGAGTGGAATGCCTCCCCGGCTCCCGGCACATGATCAGTGCATGCTCAGTCACGATATCAGTGTCTGCTCAGCCACGTGATCACTGACGGCACAGTCACGTGATCAGCGCCTCTCAGTCACGTGATCACCGTATGATAAACACGTGATCAGTGAACGACCAGCCACGTGATCACTGCATGCGCAGTCAGGTGGTCAGTTCCTGATCAGCCACCTGATCAGTGCGTGCACAGTCCCCTGATCAGCGCCTGTCAGTCACTGATCACTGCCTGATAAACACGTGATCAGTGCCCGAACAGCCACGTCATCAGTGCATGCGCAGTCACGTGATCAGTGCATGATAGCCACGTGATCAGTGCGTGCACAGTCCCATGATCAGCGCCTGTCAGTCACTGATCATTGCCTGATAAACACGTGATCAGTGCATGATGAGCCATGTGATCAGTACCTGATCAGCCACATTATCAGTGCATGCGCAGTCACGTCATCAGTGCATGATAGCCACGTGATCAGTGCATGCTCAGTCACGTGATCTGGACTTGATCAGCCACGTGATCAGTGCCTGCAGAGTCACGTGATCAGGGCCTGCTGAGCTGCGTGATTCCTGCCGGCTCATCTGCATGACAATTGCCATCTGAGCTGCGTGATTCCTGTCGGCTCATCAGCTTGACAATTGCCAGCTGAGCTGCGTGATTCCTGCGGCTCATCTGCTTGACAATTGCCAGCTGAGCTGCGTGATTCCTGCCTGGTCACGTGCTTGATTATTGCCAGTTGAGCAGCATGATTCGTCACTGCTGAGCTCCATGCTTATTGCCTGCTGATTGCGTGGTTCGTGTCTGCTCAGCTCTTTGAGTATTGCCTCCTGAGGTCCCTGTTCGGTCGCCACCTGCCGGGGACCAGCCCCAACTGATCCAGGGTATTCAAAGGAGAGATGGCCTAGGCGACTATTTATATGCTAATCAGAGATGTCAAGAATAATAGTATGAGGAGAGCTCAGTAGGAAAATTCGGTGGAGAAAAGAGACTGAGTAGCTTGGTTTACGCGGAAGACCAATCAAACTTCAAGACAAGAAGTTTGCACCACTTACCTAGGCCGTAGGCGCCCTCTCGAATAGCGAAAGGTGCCTCACCCTAGACACCTTCTCAAGTGGGTCTTAGCAGCCCAGGCATAATTAGTAAGCGTGGTGGGTTCCGTGCTCCAGATGGAGACTCAGCTGGAAGTTAAAGGGAAGAATGACAAGGAACTTTATGAATTGGAGCTGTAAGTTAACTCTTTGACAGAGAGAGCGAGATGGTGGTGGGGGACAGCCCCCAGTGAAATCAGAGGTGAGAGCACAAAGCAATACAGTAGGCAGACTCTGGTTTTTTTGGGGGGAGATGCTCGAGAATATCCGGGTGGACTCCTGAGGCTCGATCCCGCATTTGCGTATGCCGAGCCTCCTTCCTCATGACCTTTGTCCAGAGTGGAATGCCTCCCCGGCTCCCGGCACATGATCAGTGCATGCTCAGTCACGATATCAGTGCCTGCTCAGCCACGTGATCACTGACGGCACAGTCACGTGATCAGCGCCTCTCAGTCACGTGATCACCGTATGATAAACACGTGATCAGTGAACGACCAGCCACGTGATCACTGCATGCGCGGTCAGGTGGTCAGTTCCTGATCAGCCACCTGATCAGTGCGTGCACAGTCCCCTGATCAGCGCCTGTCAGTCACTGATCACTGCCTGATAAACACGTGATCAGTGCCCGAACAGCCACGTCATCAGTGCATGCGCAGTCACGTGATCAGTGCATGATAGCCACGTGATCAGTGCGTGCACAGTCCCATGATCAGCGCCTGTCAGTCACTGATCATTGCCTGATAAACACGTGATCAGTGCATGATGAGCCATGTGATCAGTGCCTGATCAGCCACGTCATCAGTGCATGCGCAGTCACGTCATCAGTGCATGATAGCCACGTGATCAGTGCATGCTCAGTCACGTGATCTGGACTTGATCAGCCACGTGATCAGTGCCTGCAGAGTCACGTGATCAGGGCCTGCTGAGCTGCGTGATTCCTGCCGGCTCATCTGCTTGACAATTGCCAGCTGAGCTGCGTGATTCCTGCCTGGTCACGTGCTTGATTATTGCCAGTTGAGCAGCATGATTCGTCACTGCTGAGCTCCATGCTTATTGCCTGCTGATTGCGTGGTTCGTGTCTGCTCAGCTCTTTGAGTATTGCCTCCTGAGGTCCCTGTTCGGTCGCCACCTGCCGGGGACCAGCCCCAACTGATCCAGGGTATTCGAAGGAGAGATGGCCTAGGCGACTATTTATATGCTAATCAGAGATGTCAAGAATAATAGTATGAGGAGAGCTCAGTAGGAAAATTCGGTGGAGAAAAGAGACTGAGTAGCTTGGTTTACGCGGAAGACCAATCAAACTTCAAGACAAGAAGTTTGCACCACTTATAGGCCGCAGGCGCCCTCTCGAATAGCGAAAGGTGCCTCACCCTAGACACCTTCTCGAGTGGGTCTTAGCAGCCCAGGCATAATTAGTAAGCGTGGTGGGTTCCGCGCTCCAGATGGAGACTCAGCTGGAAGTTAAAGGGAAGAATGACAAGGAACTTTATGAATTGGAGCTGTAAGTTAACTCTTTGACAGAGAGAGCGAGATGGTGGTGGGGGACAGCCCCCAGTGAAATCAGAGGTGAGAGCACAAAGCAATACAGTAGGCAGACTCTGGTTTTTGGGGGGAGATGCTCGAGAATATCCGGGTGGACTCCTGAGGCTCGATCCCGCATTTGCGTATGCCGAGCCTCCTTCCTCATGACCTTTGTCCAGAGTGGAATGCCTCCCCGGCTCCCGGCACATGATCAGTGCATGCTCAGTCACGATATCAGTGCCTGCTCAGCCACGTGATCACTGACGGCACAGTCACGTGATCAGCGCCTCTCAGTCACGTGATCACCGTATGATAAACACGTGATCAGTGAACGACCAGCCACGTGATCACTGCATGCGCAGTCAGGTGGTCAGTTCCTGATCAGCCACCTGATCAGTGCGTGCACAGTCCCCTGATCAGCGCCTGTCAGTCACTGATCACTGCCTGATAAACACGTGATCAGTGCATGATGAGCCATGTGATCAGTGCATGATCAGCCACGTCATCAGTGCATGCGCAGTCACGTCATCAGTGCATGATAGCCACGTGATCAGTGCATGCTCAGTCACGTGATCTGGACTTGATCAGCCACGTGATCAGTGCCTGCAGAGTCACGTGATCAGGGCCTGCTGAGCTGCGTGATTCCTGCCGGCTCATCTGCATGACAATTGCCATCTGAGCTGCGTGATTCCTGTCGGCTCATCTGCTTGACAATTGCCAGCTGAGCTGCGTGATTCCTGCCTGGTCACGTGCTTGATTATTGCCAGTTGAGCAGCATGATTCGTCACTGCTGAGCTCCATGCTTATTGCCTGCTGATTGCGTGGTTCGTGTCTGCTCAGCTCTTTGAGTATTGCCTCCTGAGGTCCCTGTTCGGTCGCCACCTGCCGGGGACCAGCCCCAACTGATCCAGGGTATTCGAAGGAGAGATGGCCTAGGCGACTATTTATATGCTAATCAGAGATGTCAAGAATAATAGTATGAGGAGAGCTCAGTAGGAAAATTCGGTGGAGAAAAGAGACTGAGTAGCTTGGTTTACGCGGAAGACCAATCAAACTTCAAGACAAGAAGTTTGCACCACTTACGTAGGCCGCAGGCGCCCTCTCGAATAGCGAAAGGTGCCTCACCCTAGACACCTTCTCGAGTGGGTCTTAGCAGCCCAGGCATAATTAGTAAGCGTGGTGGGTTCCGCGCTCCAGATGGAGACTCAGCTGGAAGTTAAAGGGAAGAATGACAAGGAACTTTATGAATTGGAGCTGTAAGTTAACTCTTTGACAGAGAGAGCGAGATGGTGGTGGGGGACAGCCCCCAGTGAAATCAGAGGTGAGAGCACAAAGCAATACAGTAGGCAGACTCTGGTTTTTTGGGGGGAGATGCTCGAGAATATCCGGGTGGACTCCTGAGGCTCGATCCCGCATTTGCGTATGCCGAGCCTCCTTCCTCATGACCTTTGTCCAGAGTGGAATGCCTCCCCGGCTCCCGGCACATGATCAGTGCATGCTCAGTCACGATATCAGTGCCTGCTCAGCCACGTGATCACTGACGGCACAGTCACGTGATCAGCGCCTCTCAGTCACGTGATCACCGTATGATAAACACGTGATCAGTGAACGACCAGCCACGTGATCACTGCATGCGCAGTCAGGTGGTCAGTTCCTGATCAGCCACCTGATCAGTGCGTGCACAGTCCCCTGATCAGCGCCTGTCAGTCACTGATCACTGCCTGATAAACACGTGATCAGTGCCCGAACAGCCACGTCATCAGTGCATGCGCAGTCACGTGATCAGTGCATGATAGCCACGTGATCAGTGCGTGCACAGTCCCATGATCAGCGCCTGTCAGTCACTGATCATTGCCTGATAAACACGTGATCAGTGCATGATGAGCCATGTGATCAGTGCCTGATCAGCCACGTCATCAGTGCATGCGCAGTCACGTCATCAGTGCATGATAGCCACGTGATCAGTGCATGCTCAGTCACGTGATCTGGACTTGATCAGCCACGTGATCAGTGCCTGCAGAGTCACGTGATCAGGGCCTGCTGAGCTGCGTGATTCCTGCCGGCTCATCTGCTTGACAATTGCCAGCTGAGCTGCGTGATTCCTGCCTGGTCACGTGCTTGATTATTGCCAGTTGAGCAGCATGATTCGTCACTGCTGAGCTCCATGCTTATTGCCTGCTGATTGCGTGGTTCGTGTCTGCTCAGCTCTTTGAGTATTGCCTCCTGAGGTCCCTGTTCGGTCGCCACCTGCCGGGGACCAGCCCCAACTGATCCAGGGTATTCGAAGGAGAGATGGCCTAGGCGACTATTTATATGCTAATCAGAGATGTCAAGAATAATAGTATGAGGAGAGCTCAGTAGGAAAATTCGGTGGAGAAAAGAGACTGAGTAGCTTGGTTTACGCGGAAGACCAATCAAACTTCAAGACAAGAAGTTTGCACCACTTACGTAGGCCGCAGGCGCCCTCTCGAATAGCGAAAGGTGCCTCACCCTAGACACCTTCTCGAGTGGGTCTTAGCAGCCCAGGCATAATTAGTAAGCGTGGTGGGTTCCGCGCTCCAGATGGAGACTCAGCTGGAAGTTAAAGGGAAGAATGACAAGGAACTTTATGAATTGGAGCTGTAAGTTAACTCTTTGACAGAGAGAGCGAGATGGTGGTGGGGGACAGCCCCCAGTGAAATCAGAGGTGAGAGCACAAAGCAATACAGTAGGCAGACTCTGGTTTTTTTGGGGGGAGATGCTCGAGAATATCCGGGTGGACTCCTGAGGCTCGATCCCGCATTTGCGTATGCCGAGCCTCCTTCCTCATGACCTTTGTCCAGAGTGGAATGCCTCCCCGGCTCCCGGCACATGATCAGTGCATGCTCAGTCACGATATCAGTGCCTGCTCAGCCACGTGATCACTGACGGCACAGTCACGTGATCAGCGCCTCTCAGTCACGTGATCACCGTATGATAAACACGTGATCAGTGAACGACCAGCCACGTGATCACTGCATGCGCAGTCAGGTGGTCAGTTCCTGATCAGCCACCTGATCAGTGCGTGCACAGTCCCTGATCAGCGCCTGTCAGTCACTGATCACTGCCTGATAAACACGTGATCAGTGCCCGAACAGCCACGTCATCAGTGCATGCGCAGTCACGTGATCAGTGCATGATAGCCACGTGATCAGTGCGTGCACAGTCCCATGATCAGCGCCTGTCAGTCACTGATCATTGCCTGATAAACACGTGATCAGTGCATGATGAGCCATGTGATCAGTGCCTGATCAGCCACGTCATCAGTGCATGCGCAGTCACGTCATCAGTGCATGATAGCCACGTGATCAGTGCATGCTCAGTCACGTGATCTGGACTTGATCAGCCACGTGATCAGTGCCTGCAGAGTCACGTGATCAGGGCCTGCTGAGCTGCGTGATTCCTGCCGGCTCATCTGCATGACAATTGCCAGCTGAGCTGCGTGATTCCTGTCGGCTCATCTGCTTGACAATTGCCAGCTGAGCTGCGTGATTCCTGCCTGGTCACGTGCTTGATTATTGCCAGTTGAGCAGCATGATTCGTCACTGCTGAGCTCCATGCTTATTGCCTGCTGATTGCGTGGTTCGTGTCTGCTCAGCTCTTTGAGTATTGCCTCCTGAGGTCCCTGTTCGGTCGCCACCTGCCGGGGACCAGCCCCAACTGATCCAGGGTATTCGAAGGAGAGATGGCCTAGGCGACTATTTATATGCTAATCAGAGATGTCAAGAATAATAGTATGAGGAGAGCTCAGTAGGAAAATTCGGTGGAGAAAAGAGACTGAGTAGCTTGGTTTACGCGGAAGACCAATCAAACTTCAAGACAAGAAGTTTGCACCACTTACGTAGGCCGCAGGCGCCCTCTCGAATAGCGAAAGGTGCCTCACCCTAGACACCTTCTCGAGTGGGTCTTAGCAGCCCAGGCATAATTAGTAAGCGTGGTGGGTTCCGCGCTCCAGATGGAGACTCAGCTGGAAGTTAAAGGGAAGAATGACAAGGAACTTTATGAATTGGAGCTGTAAGTTAACTCTTTGACAGAGAGAGCGAGATGGTGGTGGGGGACAGCCCCAGTGAAATCAGAGGTGAGAGCACAAAGCAATACAGTAGGCAGACTCTGGTTTTTTGGGGGAGATGCTCGAGAATATCCGGGTGGACTCCTGAGGCTCGATCCCGCATTTGCGTATGCCGAGCCTCCTTCCTCATGACCTTTGTCCAGAGTGGAATGCCTCCCCGGCTCCCGGCACATGATCAGTGCATGCTCAGTCACGATATCAGTGCCTGCTCAGCCACGTGATCACTGACGGCACAGTCACGTGATCAGCGCTCTCAGTCACGTGATCACCGTATGATAAACACGTGATCAGTGAACGACCAGCCACGTGATCACTGCATGCGCGGTCAGGTGGTCAGTTCCTGATCAGCCACCTGATCAGTGCGTGCACAGTCCCCTGATCAGCGCCTGTCAGTCACTGATCACTGCCTGATAAACACGTGATCAGTGCCCGAACAGCCACGTCATCAGTGCATGCGCAGTCACGTGATCAGTGCATGATAGCCACGTGATCAGTGCGTGCACAGTCCCATGATCAGCGCCTGTCAGTCACTGATCATTGCCTGATAAACACGTGATCAGTGCATGATGAGCCATGTGATCAGTGCCTGATCAGCCACGTCATCAGTGCATGCGCAGTCACGTCATCAGTGCATGATAGCCACGTGATCAGTGCATGCTCAGTCACGTGATCTGGACTTGATCAGCCACGTGATCAGTGCCTGCAGAGTCACGTGATCAGGGCCTGCTGAGCTGCGTGATTCCTGCCGGCTCATCTGCATGACAATTGCCATCTGAGCTGCGTGATTCCTGTCGGCTCATCTGCTTGACAATTGCCAGCTGAGCTGCGTGATTCCTGCCTGGTCACGTGCTTGATTATTGCCAGTTGAGCAGCATGATTCGTCACTGCTGAGCTCCATGCTTATTGCCTGCTGATTGCGTGGTTCGTGTCTGCTCAGCTCTTTGAGTATTGCCTCCTGAGGTCCCTGTTCGGTCGCCACCTGCCGGGGACCAGCCCCAACTGATCCAGGGTATTCGAAGGAGAGATGGCCTAGGCGACTATTTATATGCTAATCAGAGATGTCAAGAATAATAGTATGAGGAGAGCTCAGTAGGAAAATTCGGTGGAGAAAAGAGACTGAGTAGCTTGGTTTACGCGGAAGACCAATCAAACTTCAAGACAAGAAGTTTGCACCACTTACGTAGGCCGCAGGCGCCCTCTCGAATAGCGAAAGGTGCCTCACCCTAGACACCTTCTCGAGTGGGTCTTAGCAGCCCAGGCATAATTAGTAAGCGTGGTGGGTTCCGCGCTCCAGATGGAGACTCAGCTGGAAGTTAAAGGGAAGAATGACAAGGAACTTTATGAATTGGAGCTGTAAGTTAACTCTTTGACAGAGAGAGCGAGATGGTGGTGGGGGACAGCCCCCAGTGAAATCAGAGGTGAGAGCACAAAGCAATACAGTAGGCAGACTCTGGTTTTTTTGGGGGAGATGCTCGAGAATATCCGGGTGGACTCCTGAGGCTCGATCCCGCATTTGCGTATGCCGAGCCTCCTTCCTCATGACCTTTGTCCAGAGTGGAATGCCTCCCCGGCTCCCGGCACATGATCAGTGCATGCTCAGTCACGATATCAGTGCCTGCTCAGCCACGTGATCACTGACGGCACAGTCACGTGATCAGCGCCTCTCAGTCACGTGATCACCGTATGATAAACACGTGATCAGTGAACGACCAGCCACGTGATCACTGCATGCGCAGTCAGGTGGTCAGTTCCTGATCAGCCACCTGATCAGTGCGTGCACAGTCCCCTGATCAGCGCCTGTCAGTCACTGATCACTGCCTGATAAACACGTGATCAGTGCCCGAACAGCCACGTCATCAGTGCATGCGCAGTCACGTGATCAGTGCATGATAGCCACGTGATCAGTGCGTGCACAGTCCCATGATCAGCGCCTGTCAGTCACTGATCATTGCCTGATAAACACGTGATCAGTGCATGATGAGCCATGTGATCAGTGCCTGATCAGCCAGTCATCAGTGCATGATAGCCACGTGATCAGTGCATGCTCAGTCACGTGATCTGGACTTGATCAGCCACGTGATCAGTGCCTGCAGAGTCACGTGATCAGGGCCTGCTGAGCTGCGTGATTCCTGCGGCTCATCTGCTTGACAATTGCCAGCTGAGCTGCGTGATTCCTGCCTGGTCACGTGCTTGATTATTGCCAGTTGAGCAGCATGATTCGTCACTGCTGAGCTCCATGCTTATTGCCTGCTGATTGCGTGGTTCGTGTCTGCTCAGCTCTTTGAGTATTGCCTCCTGAGGTCCCTGTTCGGTCGCCACCTGCCGGGGACCAGCCCCAACTGATCCAGGGTATTCGAAGGAGAGATGGCCTAGGCGACTATTTATATGCTAATCAGAGATGTCAAGAATAATAGTATGAGGAGAGCTCAGTAGGAAAATTCGGTGGAGAAAAGAGACTGAGTAGCTTGGTTTACGCGGAAGACCAATCAAACTTCAAGACAAGAAGTTTGCACCACTTACGTAGGCCGCAGGCGCCCTCTCGAATAGCGAAAGGTGCCTCACCCTAGACACCTTCTCGAGTGGGTCTTAGCAGCCCAGGCATAATTAGTAAGCGTGGTGGGTTCCGCGCTCCAGATGGAGACTCAGCTGGAAGTTAAAGGGAAGAATGACAAGGAACTTTATGAATTGGAGCTGTAAGTTAACTCTTTGACAGAGAGAGCGAGATGGTGGTGGGGGACAGCCCCCAGTGAAATCAGAGGTGAGAGCACAAAGCAATACAGTAGGCAGACTCTGGTTTTTTGGGGGAGATGCTCGAGAATATCCGGGTGGACTCCTGAGGCTCGATCCCGCATTTGCGTATGCCGAGCCTCCTTCCTCATGACCTTTGTCCAGAGTGGAATGCCTCCCGGCTCCCGGCACATGATCAGTGCATGCTCAGTCACGATATCAGTGCCTGCTCAGCCACGTGATCACTGACGGCACAGTCACGTGATCAGCGCCTCTCAGTCACGTGATCACCGTATGATAAACACGTGATCAGTGAACGACCAGCCACGTGATCACTGCATGCGCAGTCAGGTGGTCAGTTCCTGATCAGCCACCTGATCAGTGCGTGCACAGTCCCCTGATCAGCGCCTGTCAGTCACTGATCACTGCCTGATAAACACGTGATCAGTGCCCGAACAGCCACGTCATCAGTGCATGCGCAGTCACGTGATCAGTGCATGATAGCCACGTGATCAGTGCGTGCACAGTCCCATGATCAGCGCCTGTCAGTCACTGATCATTGCCTGATAAACACGTGATCAGTGCAGCCACGTGATCAGTGCATGCAGTCACGTGATCAGTGCATGACAGCCACGTGATCAGTGCATGCACAGTCCATGATCAGCGCATGTCAGTCACTGATCATGCCTGATCACGTGATCAGTGCATGATGAGCCACGTGATCAGTGCCTGATCAGCCACGTGATCAGTGCATGCGCAGTCGTCATCAGTGCATGATAGCCACGTGATCAGTGCATGCTCAGTCACGTGATTCAGCCACGTGTCATCTGCAGATCACGTGACAGCCTGCTGAGCTGCGTGATTCCTGTCGGCTCATCTGCTTGACAATTGCCAGCTGAGCTGCGTGATTCCTGCCTGGTCACGTGCTTGATTATTGCCAGTTGAGCAGCATGATTCGTCACTGCTGAGCTCCATGCTTATTGCCTGCTGATTGCGTGGTTCGTGTCTGCTCAGCTCTTTGAGTATTGCCTCCTGAGGTCCCTGTTCGGTCGCCACCTGCCGGGGACCAGCCCCAACTGATCCAGGGTATTCGAAGGAGAGATGGCCTAGGCGACTATTTATATGCTAATCAGAGATGTCAAGAATAATAGTATGAGGAGAGCTCAGTAGGAAAATTCGGTGGAGAAAAGAGACTGAGTAGCTTGGTTTACGCGGAAGACCAATCAAACTTCAAGACAAGAAGTTTGCACCACTTACGTAGGCCGCAGGCGCCCTCTCGAATAGCGAAAGGTGCCTCACCCTAGACACCTTCTCGAGTGGGTCTTAGCAGCCCAGGCATAATTAGTAAGCGTGGTGGGTTCCGCGCTCCAGATGGAGACTCAGCTGGAAGTTAAAGGGAAGAATGACAAGGAACTTTATGAATTGGAGCTGTAAGTTAACTCTTTGACAGAGAGAGCGAGATGGTGGTGGGGGACAGCCCCCAGTGAAATCAGAGGTGAGAGCACAAAGCAATACAGTAGGCAGACTCCGGTTTTTTTGGGGGAGATGCTCGAGAATATCCGGGTGGACTCCTGAGGCTCGATCCCGCATTTGCGTATGCCGAGCCTCCTTCCTCATGACCTTTGTCCAGAGTGGAATGCCTCCCCGGCTCCCGGCACATGATCAGTGCATGCTCAGTCACGATATCAGTGCCTGCTCAGCCACGTGATCACCGGCACAGTCACGTGATCAGCGCCTCTCAGTCACGTGATCACCGTATGATAAACACGTGATCAGTGAGCGACCAGCCACGTGATCACTGCATGCGCAGTCAGGTGGTCAGTTCCTGATCAGCCACCTGATCAGTGCGTGCACAGTCCCCTGATCAGCGCCTGTCAGTCACTGATCACTGCCTGATAAACACGTGATCAGTGCCCGAACAGCCACGTCATCAGTGCATGCGCAGTCACGTGATCAGTGCATGATAGCCACGTGATCAGTGCGTGCACAGTCCCATGATCAGCGCCTGTCAGTCACTGATCATTGCCTGATAAACACGTGATCAGTGCATGATGAGCCATGTGATCAGTGCCTGATCAGCCACGTCATCAGTGCATGCGCAGTCACGTCATCAGTGCATGATAGCCACGTGATCAGTGCATGCTCAGTCACGTGATCTGGACTTGATCAGCCACGTGATCAGTGCCTGCAGAGTCACGTGATCAGGGCCTGCTGAGCTGCGTGATTCCTGCCGGCTCATCTGCTTGACAATTGCCAGCTGAGCTGCGTGATTCCTGCCTGGTCACGTGCTTGATTGTTGCCAGTTGAGCAGCATGATTCGTCACTGCTGAGCTCCATGCTTATTGCCTGCTGATTGCGTGGTTCGTGTCTGCTCAGCTCTTTGAGTATTGCCTCCTGAGGTCCCTGTTCGGTCGCCACCTGCCGGGGACCAGCCCCAACTGATCCAGGGTATTCGAAGGAGAGATGGCCTGGGCGACTATTTATATGCTAATCAGAGATGTCAAGAATAATAGTATGAGGAGAGCTCAGTAGGAAAATTCGGTGGAGAAAGAGACTGAGTAGCTTGGTTTACGCGGAAGACCAATCAAACTTCAAGACAAGAAGTTTGCACCACTTACGTAGGCCGCAGGCGCCCTCTCGAATAGCGAAGGTGCCTCACCCTAGACACCTTCTCGAGTGGGTCTTAGCTGCCCAGGCATAATTAGTAAGCGTGGTGGGTTCCGCGCTCCAGATGGAGACTCAGCTGGAAGTTAAAGGGAAGAATGACAAGGAACTTTATGAATTGGAGCTGTAAGTTAACTCTTTGACAGAGAGAGCGAGATGGTGGTGGGGGACAGCCCCCAGTGAAATCAGAGGTGAGAGCACAAAGCAATACAGTAGGCAGACTCCGGTTTTTGGGGGGGAGATGCTCGAGAATATCCGGGTGGACTCCTGAGGCTCGATCCCGCATTTGCGTATGCCGAGCCTCCTTCCTCATGACCTTTGTCCAGAGTGGAATGCCTCCCCGGCTCCCGGCACATGATCAGTGCATGCTCAGTCACGATATCAGTGCCTGCTCAGCCACGTGATCACTGACGGCACAGTCACCTGATCAGCGCCTCTCAGTCACGTGATCACCCTATGATAAACACGTGATCAGTGAACGACCAGCCACGTGATCACTGCATGCGCAGTCAGGTGGTCAGTTCCTGATCAGCCACCTGATCAGTGCGTGCACAGTCCCCTGATCAGCGCCTGGCAGTCACTGGTCACTGCCTGATAAACACGTGATCAGTGCCCGAACAGCCACGTCATCAGTGCATGCGCAGTCACGTGATCAGTGCATGATAGCCACGTGATAAGTGCGTGCACAGTCCCATGATCTGCGCCTGTCAGTCACTGATCATTGCCTGATAAACACGTGATCAGTGCATGATGAGCCATGTGATCAGTGCCTGATCAGCCACGTCATCAGTGCATGCGCAGTCACGTCGTCAGTGCATGATAGCCACGTGATCAGTGCATGCTCAGTCACGATCTGACTTGATCAGCCACGTGATCAGTGCCTGCAGAGTCACGTGATCAGGGCCTGCTGAGCTGCGAGATTCCTGCCGGCTCATCTGCATGACAATTGCCATCTGAGCTGCGTGATTCCTGTCGGCTCATCTGCTTGACAATTGCCAGCTGAGCTGCGTGATTCCTGCCTGGTCACGTGCTTGATTATTGCCAGTTGAGCAGCATGATTCGTCACTGCTGAGCTCCATGCTTATTGCCTGCTGATTGCGTGGTTCGTGTCTGCTCAGCTCTTTGAGTATTGCCTCCTGAGGTCCCTGTTCGGTCGCCACCTGCCGGGGACCAGCCCCAACTGATCCAGGGTATTCGAAGGAGAGATGGCCTAGGCGACTATTTATATGCTAATCAGAGATGTCAAGAATAATAGTATGAGGAGAGCTCAGTAGGAAAATTCGGTGGAGAAAAGAGACTGAGTAGCTTGGTTTACGCGGAAGACCAATCAAACTTCAAGACAAGAAGTTTGCACCACTTACGTAGGCCGCAGGCGCCTCTCGAATAGCGAAAGGTGCCTCACCCTAGACACCTTCTCGAGTGGGTCTTAGCAGCCCAGGCATAGTTAGTAAGCGTGGTGGGTTCCGCGCTCCAGATGGAGACTCAGCTGGAAGTTAAAGGGAAGAATGACAAGGAACTTTATGAATTGGAGCTGTAAGTTAACTCTTTGACAGAGAGAGCGAGATGGTGGTGGGGGACAGCCCCCAGTGAAATCAGAGGTGAGAGCACAAAGCAATACAGTAGGCAGACTCTGGTTTTTTGGGGGGAGATGCTCGAGAATATCCGGGTGGACTCCTGAGGCTCGATCCCGCATTTGCGTATGCCGAGCCTCCTTCCTCATGACCTTTGTCCAGAGTGGAATGCCTCCCCGGCTCCCGGCACATGATCAGTGCATGCTCAGTCACGATATCAGTGCCTGCTCAGCCACGTGATCACTGACGGCACAGTCACGTGATCAGCGCCTCTCAGTCACGTGATCACCGTATGATAAACACGTGATCAGTGAACGACCAGCCACGTGATCACTGCATGCGCAGTCAGGTGGTCAGTTCCTGATCAGCCACCTGATCAGTGCGTGCACAGTCCCCTGATCAGCGCCTGTCAGTCACTGATCACTGCCTGATAAACACGTGATCAGTGCCCGAACAGCCACGTCATCAGTGCATGCGCAGTCACGTGATCAGTGCATGATAGCCACGTGATCAGTGCGAGCACAGTCCCATGATCAGCGCCTGTCAGTCACTGATCATTGCCTGATAAACACGTGATCAGTGCATGATGAGCCATGTGATCAGTGCCTGATCAGCCACGTCATCAGTGCATGCGCAGTCACGTCATCAGTGCATGATAGCCACGTGATCAGTGCATGCTCAGTCACGTGATCTGGACTTGATCAGCCACGTGAACAGTGCCTGCAGAGTCACGTGATCAGGGCCTGCTGAGCTGCGTGATTCCTGCCGGCTCATCTGCATGACAATTGCCAGCTGAGCTGCGTGATTCCTGTCGGCTCATCTGCTTGACAATTGCCAGCTGAGCTGCGTGATTCCTACCTGGTCACGTGCTTGATTATTGCCAGTTGAGCAGCATGATTCGTCACTGCTGAGCTCCATGCTTATTGCCTGCTGATTACGTGGTTCGTGTCTGCTCAGCTCTTTGAGTATTGCCTCCTGAGGTCCCTGTTCGGTCGCCACCTGCCGGGGACCAGCCCCAACTGATCCAGGGTATTCGAAGGAGAGATGGCCTAGGCGACTATTTATATGCTAATCAGAGATGTCAAGAATAATAGTATGAGGAGAGCTCAGTAGGAAAATTCGGTGGAGAAAAGAGACTGAGTAGCTTGGTTTACGGAAGACCAATCAAACTTCAAGACAAGAAGTTTGCACCACTTACGTAGGCCGCAGGCGCCCTCTCGAATAGCGAAAGGTGCCTCACCCTAGACACCTTCTCGAGTGGGTCTTAGCAGCCCAGGCATAATTAGTAAGCGTGGTGGGTTCCGCGCTCCAGATGGAGACTCAGCTGGAAGTTAAAGGGAAGAATGACAAGGAACTTTATGAATTGGAGCTGTAAGTTAACTCTTTGACAGAGAGAGCGAGATGGTGGTGGGGGACAGCCCCCAGTGAAATCAGAGGTGAGAGCACAAAGCAATACAGTAGGCAGACTCCGGTTTTTTTGGGGGGAGATGCTCGAGAATATCCGGGTGGACTCCTGAGGCTCGATCCCGCATTTGCGTATGCCGAGCCTCCTTCCTCATGACCTTTGTCCAGAGTGGAATGCCTCCCGGCTCCCGGCACATGATCAGTGCATGCTCAGTCACGATATCAGTGCCTGCTCAGCCACGTGATCACTGACGGCACAGTCACGTGATCAGCGCCTCTCAGTCACGTGATCACCGCATGATAAACACGTGATCAGTGAACGACCAGCCACGTGATCACTGCATGCGCAGTCAGGTGGTCAGTTCCTGATCAGCCACCTGATCAGTGCGTGCACAGTCCCCTGATCAGCGCCTGTCAGTCACTGATCACTGCCTGATAAACACGTGATCAGTGCCCGAACAGCCATCATCAGTGCATGCGCAGTCACGTGATCAGTGCATGATAGCCACGTGATCAGTGCGTGCACAGTCCCATGATCAGCGCCTGTCAGTCACTGATCATTGCCTGATAAACACGTGATCAGTGCATGATGAGCCATGTGATCAGTGCCCGATCAGCCACGTCATCAGTGCATGCACAGTCACGTCATCAGTGCATGATAGCCACGTGATCAGTGCATGCTCGGTCACGTGATCTGGACTTGATCATCCACGTGATCAGTGCCTGCAGCGTCACGTGATCAGGGCCTGCTGAGCTGCGTGATTCCTGCCGGCTCATCTGCATGACAATTGCCATCTGAGCTGCGTGATTCCTGTCGGCTCATCTGCTTGACAATTGCCAGCTGAGCTGCGTGATTCCTGCCTGGTCACGTGCTTGATTATTGCCAGTTGAGCAGCATGATTCGTCACTGCTGAGCTCCATGCTTATTGCCTGCTGATTGCGTGGTTCGTGTCTGCTCAGCTCTTTGAGTATTGCCTCCTGAGGTCCCTGTTCGGTCGCCACCTGCCGGGGACCAGCCCCAACTGATCCAGGGTATTCGAAGGAGAGATGGCCTAGGCGACTATTTATATGCTAATCAGAGATGTCAAGAATAATAGTATGAGGAGAGCTCAGTAGGAAAATTCGGTGGAGAAAAGAGACTGAGTAGCTTGGTTTACGCGGAAGACCAATCAAACTTCAAGACAAGAAGTTTGCACCACTTACGTGGGCCGCAGGCGCCCTCTCGAATAGCGAAAGGTGCCTCACCCTAGACACCTTCTCGAGTGGGTCTTAGCAGCCCAGGCATAATTAGTAAGCGTGGTGGGTTCCGCGCTCCAGATGGAGACTCAGCTGGAAGTTAAAGGGAAGAATGACAAGGAACTTTATGAATTGGAGCTGTAAGTTAACTCTTTGACAGAGAGAGCGAGATGGTGGTGGGGGACAGCCCCAGTGAAATCAGAGGTGAGAGCACAAAGCAATACAGTAGGCAGACTCTGGTTTTTGGGGGGAGATGCTCGAGAATATCCGGGTGGACTCCTGAGGCTCGATCCCGCATTTGCGTATGCCGAGCCTCCTTCCTCATGACCTTTGTCCAGAGTGGAATGCCTCCCCGGCTCCCGGCACATGATCAGTGCATGCTCAGTCACGATATCAGTGCCTGCTCAGCCACGTGATCACTGACGGCACAGTCACGTGATCAGCGCCTCTCAGTCACGTGATCACCGTATGATGAACACGTGATCAGTGAACGACCAGCCACGTGATCACTGCATGCGCAGTCAGGTGGTCAGTTCCTGATCAGCCACCTGATCAGTGCGTGCACAGTCCCCTGATCAGCGCCTGTCAGTCACTGATCACTGCCTGATAAACACGTGATCAGTGCCCGAACAGCCACGTCATCAGTGCATGCGCAGTCACGTGATCAGTGCATGATAGCCACGTGATCAGTGCGTGCACAGTCCCATGATCAGCGCCTGTCAGTCACTGATCATTGCCTGATAAACACGTGATCAGTGCATGATGAGCCATGTGATCAGTGCCTGATCAGCCACGTCATCAGTGCATGCGCAGTCACGTCATCAGTGCATGATAGCCACGTGATCAGTGCATGCTCAGTCACGTGATCTGGACTTGATCAGCCACGTGATCAGTGCCTGCAGAGTCACGTGATCAGGGCCTGCTGAGCTGCGTGATTCCTGCCGGCTCATCTGCATGACAATTGCCATCTGAGCTGCGTGATTCCTGTCGGCTCATCTGCTTGACAATTGCCAGCTGAGCTGCGTGATTCCTGCCTGGTCACGTGCTTGATTGTTGCCAGTTGAGCAGCATGATTCGTCACTGCTGAGCTCCATGCTTATTGCCTGCTGGTTGCGTGGTTCGTGTCTGCTCAGCTCTTTGAGTATCGCCTCCTGAGGTCCATGTTCGGTCGCCACCTGCCGGGGACCAGCCCCAACTGATCCAGGGTATTCGAAGGAGAGATGGCCTAGGCGACTATTTATATGCTAATCAGAGATGTCAAGAATAATAGTATGAGGAGAGCTCAGTAGGAAAATTCGGTGGAGAAAAGAGACTGAGTAGCTTGGTTTACGCGGAAGACCAATCAAACTTCAAGACAAGAAGTTTGCACCACTTACGTAGGCCGCAGGCGCCCTCTCGAATAGCGAAAGGTGCCTCACCCTAGACACCTTCTCGAGTGGGTCTTAGCAGCCCAGGCATAATTAGTAAGCGTGGTGGGTTCCGCGCTCCAGATGGAGACTCAGCTGGAAGTTAAAGGGAAGAATGACAAGGAACTTTATGAATTGGAGCTGTAAGTTAACTCTTTGACAGAGAGAGCGAGATGGTGGTGGGGGACAGCCCCAGTGAAATCAGAGGTGAGAGCACAAAGCAATACAGTAGGCAGACTCCGGTTTTTTTGGGGGGAGATGCTCGAGAATATCCGGGTGGACTCCTGAGGCTCGATCCCGCATTTGCATATGCCGAGCCTCCTTCCTCATGACCTTTGTCCAGAGTGGAATGCCTCCCCGGCTCCCGGCACATGATCAGTGCATGCTCAGTCACGATATCAGTGCCTGCTCAGCCACGTGATCACTGACGGCACAGTCACGTGATCAGCGCCTCTCAGTCACGTGATCACCCTATGATAAACACGTGATCAGTGAACGACCAGCCACGTGATCACTGCATGCGCAGTCAGGTGGTCAGTTCCTGATCAGCCACCTGATCAGTGCGTGCACAGTCCCCTGATCAGCGCCTGTCAGTCACTGATCACTGCCTGATAAACACGTGATCAGTGCCCGAACAGCCACGTCATCAGTGCATGCGCAGTCACGTGATCAGTGCATGATAGCCACGTGATCAGTGCGTGCACAGTCCCATGATCAGCGCCTGTCAGTCACTGATCATTGCCTGATAAACACGTGATCAGTGCATGATGAGCCATGTGATCAGTGCCCGATCAGCCACGTCATCAGTGCATGCGCAGTCACGTCATCAGTGCATGATAGCCACGTGATCAGTGCATGCTCAGTCACGTGATCTGGACTTGATCAGCCACGTGATCAGTGCCTGCAGAGTCACGTGATCAGGGCCTGCTGAGCTGCGTGATTCCTGCCAGCTCATCTGCATGACAATTGCCATCTGAGCTGCGTGATTCCTGTCGGCTCATCTGCTTGACAATTGCCAGCTGAGCTGCGTGATTCCTGCCTGGTCACGTGCTTGATTATTGCCAGTTGAGCAGCATGATTCGTCACTGCTGAGCTCCATGCTTATTGCCTGCTGATTGCGTGGTTCGTGTCTGCTCAGCTCTTTGAGTATTGCCTCCTGAGGTCCCTGTTCAGTCGCCACCTGCCGGGGACCAGCCCCAACTGATCCAGGGTATTCGAAGGAGAGATGGCCTAGGCGACTATTTATATGCTAATCAGAGATGTCAAGAATAATAGTATGAGGAGAGCTCAGTAGGAAAATTCGGTGGAGAAAAGAGACTGAGTAGCTTGGTTTACGCGGAAGACCAATCAAACTTCAAGACAAGAAGTTTGCACCACTTACGTAGGCCGCAGGCGCCCTCTCGAATAGCGAAAGGTGCCTCACCCTAGACACCTTCTCGAGTGGGTCTTAGCAGCCCAGGCATAATTAGTAAGCGTGGTGGGTTCCGCGCTCCAGATGGAGACTCAGCTGGAAGTTAAAGGGAAGAATGACAAGGAACTTTATGAATTGGAGCTGTAAGTTAACTCTTTGACAGAGAGAGCGAGATGGTGGGGGACAGCCCCAGTGAAATCAGAGGTGAGAGCACAAAGCAATACAGTAGGCAGACTCCGGTTTTTTGGGGGGGAGATGCTCGAGAATATCCGGGTGGACTCCTGAGGCTCGATCCCGCATTTGCGTATGCCGAGCCTCCTTCCTCATGACCTTTGTCCAGAGTGGAATGCCTCCCCGGCTCCCGGCACATGATCAGTGCATGCTCAGTCACGATATCAGTGCCTGCTCAGCCACGTGATCACTGACGGCACAGTCACGTGATCAGCGCCTCTCAGTCACGTGATCACCGTATGATAAACACGTGATCAGTGAACGACCAGCCACGTGATCACTGCATGCGCAGTCAGGTGGTCAGTTCCTGATCAGCCACCTGATCAGTGCGTGCACAGTCCCCTGATCAGCGCCTGTCAGTCACTGATCACTGCCTGATAAACACGTGATCAGTGCCCGAACAGCCACGTCATCAGTGCATGCGCAGTCACGTGATCAGTGCATGATAGCCACGTGATCAGTGCGTGCACAGTCCCATGATCAGCGCCTGTCAGTCACTGATCATTGCCTGATAAACACGTGATCAGTGCATGATGAGCCATGTGATCAGTGCCTGATCAGCCACGTCATCAGTGCATGCGCAGTCACGTCATCAGTGATAGCCACGTGATCAGTGCATGCTCAGTCACGTGATCTGGACTTGATCAGCCACGTGATCAGTGCCTGCAGAGTCACGTGATCAGGCCTGCTGAGCTGCGTGATTCCTGCCGGCTCATCTGCATGACAATTGCCATCTGAGCTGCGTGATTCCTGTCGGCTCATCTGCTTGACAATTGCCAGCTGAGCTGCGTGATTCCTGCCTGGTCACGTGCTTGATTATTGCCAGTTGAGCAGCATGATTCGTCACTGCTGAGCTCCATGCTTATTGCCTGCTGATTGCGTGGTTCGTGTCTGCTCAGCTCTTTGAGTATCGCCTCCTGAGGTCCCTGTTCGGTCGCCACCTGCCGGGGACCAGCCCCAACTGATCCAGGGTATTCGAAGGAGAGATGGCCTAGGCGACTATTTATATGCTAATCAGAGATGTCAAGAATAATAGTATGAGGAGAGCTCAGTAGGAAAATTCGGTGGAGAAAAGAGACTGAGTAGCTTGGTTTACGCGGAAGACCAATCAAACTTCAAGACAAGAAGTTTGCACCACTTACGTAGGCCGCAGGCGCCTCTCGAATAGCGAAAGGTGCCTCACCCTAGACACCTTCTCGAGTGGGTCTTAGCAGCCCAGGCATAATTAGTAAGCGTGGTGGGTTCCGCGCTCCAGATGGAGACTCAGCTGGAAGTTAAAGGGAAGAATGACAAGGAACTTTATGAATTGGAGCTGTAAGTTAACTCTTTGACAGAGAGAGCGAGATGGTGGTGGGGGACAGCCCCCAGTGAAATCAGAGGTGAGAGCACAAAGCAATACAGTAGGCAGACTCTGGTTTTTTGGGGGAGATGCTCGAGAACATCCGGGTGGACTCCTGAAGCTCGATCCCGCATTTGCGTATGCCGAGCCTCCTTCCTCATGACCTTTGTCCAGAGTGGAATGCCTCCCCGGCTCCCGGGATCAGTGCATGCTCAGTCACGATATCAGTGCCTGCTCAGCCACGTGATCACTGACGGCACAGTCACGTGATCAGCGCCTCTCAGTCACGTGATCACCGTATGATAAACACGTGATCAGTGAACGACCAGCCACGTGATCACTGCATGCGCGGTCAGGTGGTCAGTTCCTGATCAGCCACCTGATCAGTGCGTGCACAGTCCCCTGATCAGCGCCTGTCAGTCACTGATCACTGCCCGATAAACACGTGATCAGTGCCCGAACAGCCACGTCATCAGTGCATGCGCAGTCACGTGATCAGTGCATGATAGCCACGTGATCAGTGCGTGCACAGTCCCATGATCAGCGCCTGTCAGTCACTGATCATTGCCTGATAAACACGTGATCAGTGCATGATGAGCCATGTGATCAGTGCCTGATCAGCCACGTCATCAGTGCATGCGAGTCACGTCATCAGTGCATGATAGCCACGTGATCAGTGCATGCTCAGTCACGTGATCTGGACTTGATCAGCCACGTGATCAGTGCCTGCAGAGTCACGTGATCAGGGCCTGCTGAGCGTGATTCCTGCCGGCTCATCTGCATGACAATTGCCATCTGAGCTGCGTGATTCCTGTCGGCTCATCTGCTTGACAATTGCCAGCTGAGCTGCGTGATTCCTGCCTGGTCACGTGCTTGATTATTGCCAGTTGAGCAGCATGATTCGTCACTGCTGAGCTCCATGCTTATTGCCTGCTGATTGCGTGGTTCGTGTCTGCTCAGCTCTTTGAGTATTGCCTCCTGAGGTCCCTGTTCGGTCGCCACCTGCCGGGGACCAGCCCCAACTGATCCAGGGTATTCGAAGGAGAGATGGCCTAGGCGACTATTTATATGCTAATCAGAGATGTCAAGAATAATAGTATGAGTGGAGAGCTCAGTAGGAAAATTCGGTGGAGAAAAGAGACTGAGTAGC
>NW_026894334.1:0-146763 GCF_032452875.1 Bos javanicus | reverse complement strand
TCATGTAATACCATGTACTGGTCAGTTGACTGATCATACACTGATCAGGTAGTAGATCATGCACTGATCGCGTGGCTGATCATGCACTGTCAGCGTGGCTGATCATGCAGTCACCTGACTGGTCATGCACAGATCACGTGACAAATCATGAACTGATCATGGCTATCATGCACTGATCACCTGGCTGATCATGCACTGATCACCGTGACTGAGCATGGACTGAATTCACGTGACTGATCATGCAGTGATCACGTGGCTATCATGCACTACTCACGTGTGATCATGCAATGATCATGTAGCTATGTACAGGTCACGTGAATGATCATACACCCATCAGGTGACTGATCATGCACTGATCACGTGGCTATCATGCACTGATCAGGACTGATCATGCACTGTTCATTATATCATGCACTGATCACATGACTGCCCATGCACTGATCACGTGGATGATCATACACTAATCTTGTGACAGATCATGCACTGATCACGTGGCTGATCATGCACTGATACCGTGACTGAGCATGGACTGATCACATGACTATCATGTAGTGATCACGTGACTTAATGGCGCTGATCATGTGACTGATCATGCGCTGATCATGTTTGCTATCATACACTGATCATGTGCCTCTGGAGGCAATAAACAAAGAGCTGAGTAGGCATGAATCAAACAGTCAGCAGGCAATCATCATGGAACTCAGATGTGAGGAATCATGCTGCTCAGCTGGCAATAATCAAGCAGCTGAGCAGGCAGGAATGCAGCACAGCTGGCAATTGTCAAGCAGATGACAGGCAGGAATCGTGCAGCTCAGCTGGCAATTGTCAAGCAGATGAGCAGACAGTAATCACGCAGCTCAGCAGGCCCAGATCACGTGACTGAGCATGCACTGTTCACGTGGCTGATCATACTGATCACGTGATGATCATGCACTGATCACTTGGATATCATGCACTGATCACGTGGCTGATCATACACTGTTCACGTGTCTGACCATGCACTGATCACGTGGCTGATCATACACTGCTCACGTAACTGATCATGCACTGATCACGTGGCTATCATGCACTGATCGTGGCTATCATGCACTGTTACTTGGCTGATCATGCGTCACGTTGATAATGCACTGATCATCTTGGCTATCAGGCACTCATACGTGGCTGATAAAATTGCACTGATCCAGGTAGTTGATCATGCACTGATCACGTGGCTGATCATGCACTGATCACGTGTATATCATGCACTGATCACGTGACTGATCATGCACTGATCACGTGGATGATCATGCACTGATCACGTGACAGATCATGCACTGATCACGTGGCTATCATGCACTGCTCACGTATTGCTGATCATGCAATGATCACGTAGCTACCATGTACTGGTCACGTGACTGATCATGCACTGATCACGTAATTGATCATGCACTGATCACGTGTTATCATGCACTGATCACGTGGTGATCATGCACTGATCACGCTGATCATTTTGATCACTTTATCATGCTGCTCACGTGGCTGATCATGCACTGATCACGTGGCTACCATGCACTGATCACGTGGCTGATCATGCACTGATCACGTAATTGATCATGCACTGATCACGTGGCTGATCATGCACTGATCACGTGGCTGATCATGCACTGATCTGGTGATCATGCACTGATCACGTGACTGATCATGCACTGATCACGTGGCTATCATACATGATCATGGCTGATCATGCACTGATCACGTGACTGATCATGCACTGATCACGTGGCTGATCATGCACTGATCCGTGACTGATCATGCACTGATCACGTGGCTATCATGCACTGCTCACGTGGCTGATCTTGCAATGATCACGTAGCTACCATGTACTGGTCACATGACTGATCATGCACTGATCACGTGACTGATCATGCACTGATCACGTGGCTATCATGCACTACTCACGTGGCTGATCATGCAATGATCATGTAGCTACCATGTACAGGTCACGTGACTGATCATACACCATCAGGTGACTGATCATGCACTGATCACGTGGCTATCATGCACTGATCACGTGGCTGATCATGCACTGATCACGTGCCTGATCATGCACTGATCACGTGACTGATCATGCACTGATCACGTGGCTATCATGCACTGATCACGTGGCTGATCATGCACTGATCACGTGGCTGATCATACACTGATCACGTGACTGATCATGGACTGATCACGTCTATATCATGCAGTGATCACATGACTGAATGGCGCTGATCATGTGACTGATCATGCACTGATCATGTTTGCTATCATGCACTGATCACGTGGCTCTGGAGGCAATAAACAAAGAGCTGAGTAGGCACGAATCAAACAGTCATGCAATGATCATGGAACTCAGCTGTGAGGAATCATGCTGCTCAGCTGGCAATAATCAAGCAGCTGAGCAGGCAGAATTACGCAGCACAGCTGGCAATTGTCAAGCAGATGACAGGCAGGAATCGTGCAGCTCAGCTGGCAATTGTCAAGCAAATGAGCAGACAGTAATCACGCAGCTCAGCAGGCCCTGATCACGTGACTGAGCATGCACTGTTCACGTGGCTGATCATACACTGATCACGTGATGATCATGCAATGATCACTTGGATATCATGCACTGATCACGTGGCTGATCACACTGTTCACGTGTCTGACCATGCACTGATCCCGTGGCTGATCATACACTGATCACGTGACTGATCATGCACTGATCACGTGGCTATCATGCTCTGCTCACGTGGCTGATCATGCACTGATCACGTGGCTGATCATACACTGTCACGTGACTGATCATGCACTGATCACGTGGCACTCATGCACTGATCACGTGGCTGATCATACACTGCTCACGTAACTCATCATGCACAGATCATCGTGGCTATCATGCACTGGTCACGTGGCTTCGTCATGGAATGATCATAGCTACCATATACTGATCACGTGACTGATCATGCACTGATCACGTAAATGATCATGCACTGATCACGTGGCTGATCATGCACTGATCACACAGGACTGATCATGCACTGATCACGTGGCTATCATGCACTGATCACGTGTGATCATACACTGATCACGTGACTGATCATGCACTGATCGCGTGACTGATCATGCACTGATCACGTGACTGATCATGCAGTGATCACGTGGCTATCATACACTACTCACGTGCTGATCATGCAATGATCATGTAGCTACCATGTACAGGTCACGTGACTGATCATACACCCATCAGGTGACTGATCATGCACTGATCACGTGGCTATCATGCACTGATCACGAGACTGATCATGCACTGATCACGTCTATATCATGCACTGATCATGACTGCCATGCACTGATCACGTGGATGATCATACACTGATCATGTGACAGATCATGCACTGATCACGTGGCTGATCATGCACTGATACCGTGACTGAGCATGGACTGATCACATGACTATCATGTAGTGATCACGTGACTTAATGGCGCTGATCATGTGACTGATCATGCGCTGATCATGTTTATCATACACTGATCATGTGCCTCTGGAGGCAATAAACAAAGAGCTGAGTAGGCACGAATCAAACAGTCAGCAGGCAATAATCATGGAACTCAGGTGTGAGGAATCATGCTGCTCAGCTGGCAATAATCAAGCAGCTGAGCAGGCAGGAATTATGGCACAGCTGATAATTGTCAAGCAGATGACAGGCAGGAATCGTGCAGCTCAGCTGGCAATTGTCAAGCAGATGAGCAGACAGTAATCACGCAGCTCAGCAGGCCCAGATCACGTGACTGAGCATGCACTGTTCACGTGGCTGATCATACACTGATCATGTGATCATGCACTGATCATTGGATATCATGCACTGATCACGTGGCTGATCATACACTGTTCACGTGTCTGACCATGCACTGATCACGTGGCTGATCACACTGCTCACGTAACTGATCATGCACTGATCACGTGGCTGATCATGCACTGATCACGTGGCTGATCACATGCACTGATTACGTGGCTGATCATGATCACGTGGTTGATCATGCACTGATCAGAATGATCATGCACTGATCACGTGGCTATATCATGCACTGATCACGTGGCTGCCCATCACTGATCACGGATGATCATGCACTGATCACGTGACGGTCATGCACTGATCACGTGGCTATCATGCACTGATCACGTGACTGATCATGCAATGATCACGTAAATGATCATGCACTGTTCACGTGACTGATCATGCACTGATCACGTGACTGATCATGCACTGATCACGTGGCTATCATGCACTGCTCACGTGGCTGATCATGCAACGATCACGTAGCTACCATGTACTGGTCACGTGACTGATCATGCACTGATCACGTAATTGATCATGCACTGATCACGTGGCTGATCATGCACTGATCACGTGGCTGATCACTGATCATGCACTGATCACGTGACTGATCATGCACTGATCACGTGGCTGGTCATGCACTGATCACGTGGCTAATCATGCACTGATCACGTGGCTATCATGCACTGATCACTGGCTGATCATGCACTGATCACGTGGCTGATCATGCACTGATCACGTGGCTATCATGCACTGATCACGTGGCTGATCATACTGATCACGTGACTTAATGCACTGATCATGTGACTGATCATGCACTGATCACGTGCTATCATGCACTGATCACGTACCTCTGGATGCACTGAACACGAGCTGATAGGCACGATCATACAGTCATCATGCAATGATCATGGAACTCATCTGTGAGGAATCATGCACTGATCACGTGGCTAATCATGCACTGATCAGGCAGAATTCGCAGCACAGCTGTCATTATCATGCAGATGACAGGCAGGAATCATGCAGCTCACTGTGGCTGATCATGCACTGATCAGTGACAGACAGTGATCACGTGGCTGATCATGCACTGATCACGTGACTGATCATGCACTGATCACGTGGCTGATCATGCACTGATCACGTGACTGATCATGCACTGATCACGTGGATCATCACTGATCACGTGGCTGATCATACACTGATCACGTGCTGACCATGCAGGTCACGTGGCTGATCATACACTGATCAGGTAACTGATCATGCACTGATCACGTGGCTATCATGCACTGATCACGTGGCTGATCATGCTGATCACGTGGCAATCATGTACTGGTCACGTGACTGATCATGCACTGATCACGTGATTGATCATGCTGATCACGTGGCTCATCATGCACACTGATCATGTGAGATCCACTGTATCACGTGGCTGATCATGCACTGATCACGTGACTGATCATGCACTGATCACGTGGATATCATGCACTGATCACGTGCTGATCATGCGTATCACGTGACTGATCATGCACTGATCACGTGGCTATCATGCACTGATCACGTGGCTATCATGCACTGATCACGTGGCTGATCATGCACTGATCACGTGGCTATCATGCACTGGTCACGTGGCTGATCATGCACTGATCACGTGGTGATCATGCTGATCACGTGACTGATCATGCACTGATCACGTGGCTGATCATGCACTGATCACGTGACTGATCATGCACTGATCACGTGGCTATCATGCACTGCTCGTGGCTGATCATGCAATGATCACGTGGCTACCATATACACTGTCACGTGACTGATCATGCACTGATCAAATGATCATGCACTGATCACGTGACTGATCATGCACTGATCACGTGGCTGATCATGCACTGATCACGTGGCTATCATGCACTGATCACGTGGCTGATCATGCACAGATCACGTGCTGATCATGCACTGATCACGTGCTGATCATGCACTGATCACGTGGCTGATCATGCACTGATCACATGACTGATCATGCACTGATCACGTGCTGATCATGCACTGATCACGTGGCTATCATGCACTGATCACGTGACTGATCATGCACTGATCACGTGGCTATCATGCACTGATCACGTGACTGATCATGCACTGATCACGTGACTGATCATGCACTGATCACGTGGCTATCATGCACTGATCACGTGGCTGATCATGCACTGATCACGTGGCTATCATGCACTGATCACGTGACTGATCATGCACTGATCACATGGCTGATCATGCACTGATCACGTGGCTGATCATGCACTGATCACGTGGCTGATCATGCACTGATCACGTGACTGATCATGCACTGATCACGTGACTGATCATGCACTGATCACGTGGCTATCATGCACTACTCACGTGGCTGATCATGCAATGATCATGTATTCCATGCACTGATCACGTGACTGATCATGCACTGATCACGTGACTGATCATGCACTGATCACGTCTATATCATGCACTGATCACGTGACTGCCCATGCACTGATCACGTGGATGATCATACACTAATCATGTGACAGATCATGCACTGATCACGTGGCTGATCATGCACTGATACCGTGACTGAGCATGGACTGATCACATGACTATCATGTAGTGATCACGTGACTTAATGGCGCTGATCATGTGACTGATCATGCACTGATCATGTTTGCTATCATACACTGATCATGTGCCTCTGGAGGCAATAAACAAAGAGCTGAGTAGGCACGAATCAAACAGTCAGCAGGCAATAATCATGGAACTCAGCTGTGAGGAATCATGCTGCTCAGCTGGCAATAATCAAGCAGCTGAGCAGGCAGGAATTACGCAGCACAGCTGGCAATTGTCAAGCAGATGACAGGCAGGAATCGTGCAGCTCAGCTGGCAATTGTCAAGCAGATGAGCAGACAGTAATCACGCAGCTCAGCAGGCCCAGATCACGTGACTGAGCATGCACTGTTCACGTGGCTGATCATACACTGATCACGTGATTGATCATGCACTGATCACTTGGATATCATGCACTGATCACGTGGCTGATCATACACTGTTCACGTGTCTGACCATGCACTGATCACGTGGCTGATCATACACTGATCACGTAACTGATCATGCACTGATCACGTGGCTGATCATGCACTGATCACGTGGCTGATCATGCACTGATCACGTGGCTGATCATGCACTGATCACGTGGCTGATCATGCACTGATCACTGGCTATCATGCACTGATCACGTGGCTATCATGCACTGATCACGTGGCTGATCATGCACTGATCACGTGACTGATCATGCACTGATCACGTGATATCATGCACTGATCACGTGACTGATCATGCACTGATCACGTGATGATCATGCACTGATCACGTGACTGATCATGCACTGATCACGTGGCTATCATGCACTGATCACGTGGCTGATCATGCACTGATCACGTGGCTACCACACTGGTCACGTGGCTGATCATGCACTGATCACGTAATTGATCATGCACTGATCACGTGGCTGATCATGCACTGATCACGTGGCTGATCATGCACTGATCACGTGACTGATCATGCACTGATCACGTGGCTATCATGCACTGCTCACGTGGCTGATCATGCAATGATCACGTAGCTACCATGTACTGGTCACGTGACTGATCATGCACTGATCACGTGACTGATCATGCACTGATCACGTGGCTGATCATGCACTGATCACGTGGCTGATCATGCACTGATCACGTGACTGATCATGCACTGATCACGTGACTGATCATGCACTGATCACGTGACTGATCATGCACTGATCACGTGACTGATCATGCACTGATCACAATGATCATGCACTGATCACGTGGCTGATCATGCACTGATCACGTGGCTGATCATGCACTGATACCGTGACTGAGCATGGACTGATCACATGACTATCATGTAGTGATCACGTGACTTAATGGCGCTGATCATGTGACTGATCATGCACTGATCATGTTTGCTATCATACACTGATCATGTGCCTCTGGAGGCAATAAACAAAGAGCTGAGTAGGCACGAATACAGTCAGCAGGCAATAATCATGGAACTCAGCTGTGAGGAATCATGCTGCTCAGCTGGCAATAATCAAGCAGCTGAGCAGGCAGGAATTACGCAGCACAGCTGGCAATTGTCAAGCAGATGACAGGCAGAATCGTGCAGCTCAGCTGGCAATTGTCAAGCAGATGAGCAGACAGTAATCACGCAGCTCAGCAGGCCCTGATCACGTGACTGAGCATGTTCACGTGGCTGATCATACACTGATCACGTGATGATCATGCACTGATCACTTGGATATCATGCACTGATCACGTGGCTGATCATACACTGTTCACGTGTCTGACCATGCACTGATCACGTGGCTGATCATACACTGCTCACGTAACTGATCATGCACTGATCACGTGGCTATCATGCACTGATCACGTGGCTGAACATGCACTGTTCACGTGGCTGATCACACACCTGTCACGTGACATATCATGCACTGATCACTCATGCACTGATCACGTGGCTGATCATACTCTGCTCACGTAACTCATCATGCACACATCACGTGGCTATCATGCACTGCTCACGTGGCTCGTCATGGAATGATCACGTAGCTACCATATACTGGTCACGTGACTGATCATGCACAGATCACGTAAATGATCATGCACTGTTCACGTGACTGATCATGTACTGATCACGTGACTGATCATGCACTGATCACGTGGCTGATCATGCACTGATCACGTGGCTGATCATGCACTGATCACGTGGCTCTCATGCACTGATCACGTGGCTGATCATGCACTGATCACGTGGATATCATGCACTGATCACGTGGCTGATCACACTATCACGTGACTGATCATGCACTGATCACGTGGCTATCATGCACTGATCACGTGGCTATCATGCACTGATCACGTGGCTTCATCACTGATCACGTGGCTATCATGCACTGATCACGTGACTGATCATGCACTGATCACGTGGCTGATCATGCACTGATCACGTGACTGATCATGCACTGATCACGTGACTGATCATGCACTGATCACGTGACTGATCATGCACTGATCACGTGGCTATCATGCACTGATCACGTGGCTGATCATGCACTGATCACGTGGCTGATCATGCACTGATCACGTGACTGATCATGCACTGATCACGTGGCTGATCATGCACTGATCACGTGGCTGATCATGCACTGATCACGTGGCTGATCATGCACTGATCACGTGACTGATCATGCACTGATCACGTGACTGATCATGCACTGATCACGTGGCTATCATGCACTGATCACGTGGCTGATCATGCACTGATCACGTAGCTGATCATGCACTGGTCACGTGACTGATCATGCACTGATCAGTGACTGATCATGCACTGATCACGTGGCTATCATGCACTGATCACGTGGCTGATCATGCACTGATCACTGACTGATCATGCACTGATCACGTGACTGATCGCACTGATCACGTGGCTGATCATGCACTGATCACGTGGCTGATCATGCACTGATCACGTGGCTGATCATGCACTGATCACGTGACTGATCATGCACTGATCACGTGACTGATCATGCAGTGATCACGTGGCTATCATGCACTACTCACGTGGCTGATCATGCAATGATCATGTAGCTACCATGTACAGGTCACGTGAATGATCATACACCCATCAGGTGACTGATCATGCACTGATCACGTGGCTATCATGCACTGATCACGTGACTGATCATGCACTGATCACGTCTATATCATGCACTGATCATGACTGCCCATGCACTGATCACGTGGATGATCATACACTGATCATGTGACAGATCATGCACTGATCACGTGGCTGATCATGCACTGATACCGTGACTGAGCATGGACTGATCACATGACTATCATGTAGTGATCACGTGACTTAATGCGCTGATCATGTGACTGATCATGCACTGATCATGTTTGCTATCATACACTGATCATGTGCCTCTGGAGGCAATAAACAAAGAGCTGAGTAGGCACGAATCAAACAGTCAGCAGGCAATAATCATGGAACTCAGGTGTGAGGAATCATGCTGCTCAGCTGGCAATAATCAAGCAGCTGAGCAGGCAGGAATTCGCAGCACAGCTGGCAATTGTCAAGCAGATGACAGGCAGGAATCGTGCAGCTCAGCTGGCAATTGTCAAGCAGATGAGCAGACAGTAATCACGCAGCTCAGCAGGCCCAGATCACGTGACTGAGCATGCACTGTTCACGTGGCTGATCATCACTGATCACGTGACTGATCATGCACTGATCACGTGGCTATCATGCACTGATCACGTGGCTGATCATACACTTCACGTGACTGATCATGCACTGATCACGTGGCTATCATGCACTGATCACGTGCTGATCATGCACTGATCACGTGGCTGATCATGCACTGATCACGTGACTGATCATGCACTGATCACGTGGCTGATCATGCACTGATCACGTGACTGATCATGCACTGATCACGTGGCTGATCATGCACTGATCATGTGACTGATCATGCACTGATCACGTGGCTATCATGCACTGATCACGTGGCTGATCATGCACTGATCACGTGGCTATCATGCACTGATCACGTGGCTGATCATGCACTGATCACGTGACTGATCATGCACTGATCACGTGACTGATCATGCACTGATCACGTGACTGATCATGCACTGATCACGTGACTGATCATGCACTGATCACGTGGCTATCATGCACTGCTCACGTGGCTGATCATGCACTGATCACGCTACCATGTACTGGTCACGTGACTGATCATGCACTGATCACGTGACTGATCATGCACTGATCACGTGGCTGATCATGCACTGATCACGTGGCTGATCATGCACTGATCACGTGACTGATCATGCACTGATCACGTGGCTGATCATGCACTGATCACGTGACTGATCATGCACTGATCACGTGCCTGATCATGCACTGATCACGTGACTGATCATGCACTGATCACGTGGCTATCATGAACTGATCACGTGGCTGATCATGCACTGATCACGTGGCTGATCATGCACTGATACCGTGACTGAGCATGGACTGATCACATGACTATCATGTAGTGATCACGTGACTTAATGGCGCTGATCATGTGACTGATCATGCACTGATCATGTTTGCTATCATACACTGATCATGTGCCTCTGGAGGCAATAAACAAAGAGCTGAGTAGGCACGAATCAAACAGTCAGCAGGCAATAATCATGGAACTCAGCTGTGAGGAATCATGCTGCTCAGCTGGCAATAATCAAGCAGCTGAGCAGGCAGGAATTACGCAGCACAGCTGGCAATTGTCAAGCAGATGACAGGCAGGAATCGTGCAGCTCAGCTGGCAATTGTCAAGCAGATGAGCAGACAGTAATCACGCAGCTCAGCAGGCCCAGATCACGTGACTGAGCATGCACTGTTCACGTGGCTGATCATACACTGATCACGTGATGATCATGCACTGATCACTTGGATATCATGCACTGATCACGTGGCTGATCATACACTGTTCACGTGTCTGACCATGCACTGATCACGTGGCTGATCATACACTGCTCACGTAACTGATCATGCACTGATCACGTGGCTATCATGCACTGATCACGTGGCTGAACATGCACTGTTCACGTGGCTGATCACACACCTGTCACGTGACATATCATGCACTGATCACGTGGCACTCATGCACTGATCACGTGGCTGATCATACTCTGCTCACGTAACTCATCATGCACACATCACGTGGCTATCATGCACTGCTCACGTGGCTCGTCATGGAATGATCACGTAGCTACCATATACTGGTCACGTGACTGATCATGCACAGATCACGTAAATGATCATGCACTGTTCACGTGACTGATCATGTACTGATCACGTGACTGATCATGCACTGATCACGTGGCTATCATGCTCTGCTCACGTGGCTGATCATGCAACGATCACGTAGCAACCATGTACTGGTCACGTGACTGATCATGCACTGATCACGTAATTGATCCTGCACTGATCACGTGGCTCATCATGCACTGATCACGTGGCTGATCACACATGTATCACGTGACTGATCATGCACTGATCACGTGGCTCTCATGCACTGATCACGTGGCTATCATGCACTGATCACGTGGATATCATGCACTGATCACGTGGCTGATCACACACGTATCACATGACTGATCATGCACTGATCACGTGGCTATCATGCACTGATCACGTGGCTATCATGCACTGATCACGTGGCTGATCATGCAATGATCACGTAGCTATCATGCACTGATCACGTGACTGATCATGCACTGATCACGTGGCTGATCATGCACTGATCACGTGACTGATCATGCACTGATCACGTGACTGATCATGCACTGATCACGTGACTGATCATGCACTGATCACGTGGCTATCATGCACTGATCACGTGGCTGATCATGCACTGATCACGAGCTACCATGCACTGATCACGTGACTGATCATGCACTGATCACGTGATTGATCATGCACTGATCACGTGGCTGATCATGCACTGATCACGTGGCTGATCATGCACTGATCACGTGACTGATCATGCACTGATCACGTGACTGATCATGCACTGATCACGTGGCTATCATGCACTGATCACGTGGCTGATCATGCACTGATCACGTGCCTGGTCATGCACTGATCACGTGACTGATCATGCACTGATCACGTGACTGATCATGCACTGATCACGTGGCTATCATGCACTGATCACGTGGCTGATCATGCAATGATCATGTGCTACCATGTACTGGTCACGTGACTGATCATACACTGATCAGTGACTGATCATGCACTGATCACGTGGCTATCATGCACTGATCACGTGGCTGATCATGCACTGATCACGTGACTGATCATGCACTGATCACGTGGCTATCATGCACTGATCACGTGGCTGATCATGCACTGATCACGTGACTGATCATGCACTGATCACGTGGCTGATCATGCACTGATCACGTGGCTGATCATGCACTGATCACGTGGCTGATCATGCACTGATCACGTGGCTGATCATGCACTGATCACGTGACTGATCATGCACTGATCACGTGGCTGATCATGCACTGATCACGTGGCTATCATGCACTGATCACGTGGCTGATCATGCACTGATCACGTGACTGATCATGCACTGATCACTGGCTGATCATGCACTGATCACTGGCTATCATGCACTGATCACGTGGCTGATCATGCACTGATGTGACTGATCATGCACTGATCACGTGATATCATGCACTGATCACGTGACTGATCATGCACTGATCACGTGGCTGATCATGCACTGATCACGTGACTGATCATGCACTGATCACGTGGCTATCATGCACTGATCACGTGACTGATCATGCACTGATCACGTGCTGATCATGCACTGATCACGTGGCTGATCATGCACTGATCACGTGGCTGATCATGCACTGATCACGTGACTATCATGCTGATCACATGACTGATCATGCACTGATCACGTGACTGATCATGCACTGATCACGTGGCTATCATGCACTACTCACGTGGCTGATCATGCAATGATCATGTAGCTACCATGTACAGGTCACGTGACTGATCATACACCCATCAGGTGACTGATCATGCACTGATCACGTGGCTATCATGCACTGATCACGTGGCTGATCATGCACTGATCACGTGCCTGGTCATGCACTGATCACGTGACTGATCATGCACTGATCACTGATCATGCACTGATCACGTGACTGATCATGCACTGATCACGTGGCTGATCATGCACTGATACCGTGACTGAGCATGGACTGATCACATGACTATCATGTAGTGATCACGTGACTTAATGGCGCTGATCATGTGACTGATCATGCACTGATCATGTTTGCTATCATACACTGATCATGTGCCTCTGGAGGCAATAAACAAAGAGCTGAGTAGGCACGAATCAAACAGTCAGCAGGCAATAATCATGGAACTCAGGTGTGAGGAATCATGCTGCTCAGCTGGCAATAATCAAGCAGCTGAGCAGGCAGGAATTACGCAGCACAGCTGGCAATTGTCAAGCAGATGACAGGCAGGAATCGTGCAGCTCAGCTGGCAATTGTCAAGCAGATGAGCAGACAGTAATCACGCAGCTCAGCAGGCCCAGATCACGTGACTGAGCATGCACTGTTCACGTGGCTGATCATACACTGATCACGTGACTGATCATGCACTGATCACGTGGCTATCATGCACTGATCACGTGGCTGATCATACACTGTTCACGTGTCTGACCATGCACTGATCACGTGGCTGATCATACACTGCTCACGTAACTGATCATGCACTGATCACGTGGCTGATCATGCACTGATCACGTGGCTGATCATGCACTGATCACGTGGCTGATCATGCACTGATCACGTGACTGATCATGCACTGATCACGTGGCTATCATGCACTGATCACTGGCTGATCATGCACTGATCACGTGGCTGATCATGCACTGATCACGTGACTGATCATGCACTGATCACGTGATGATCATGCACTGATCACGTGACTGATCATGCACTGATCACGTGATGATCATGCACTGATCACGTGACTGATCATGCACTGATCACGTGGCTATCATGCACTGATCACGTGGCTGATCATGCACTGATCACGTAGCTACCATGCACTGATCACGTGGCTGATCATGCACTGATCACGTAACTGATCATGCACTGATCACGTGGCTGATCATGCACTGATCACGTGACTGATCATGCACTGATCACGTGACTGATCATGCACTGATCACGTGGCTATCATGCACTGATCACGTGGCTGATCATGCACTGATCACGTGCTACCATGTACTGGTCACGTGACTGATCATGCACTGATCACGTGACTGATCATGCACTGATCACGTGCTGATCATGCACTGATCACGTGACTGATCATGCACTGATCACGTGACTGATCATGCACTGATCACGTGCCTGATCATGCACTGATCACGTGACTGATCATGCACTGATCACATGGCTCATGAACTGATCACGTGGCTGATCATGCACTGATCACGTGGCTGATCATGCACTGATACCGTGACTGAGCATGGACTGATCACATGACTATCATGTAGTGATCACGTGACTTAATGGCGCTGATCATGTGACTGATCATGCACTGATCATGTTTGCTATCATACACTGATCATGTGCCTCTGGAGGCAATAAACAAAGAGCTGAGTAGGCACGAATCAAACAGTCAGCAGGCAATAATCATGGAACTCAGCTGTGAGGAATCATGCTGCTCAGCTGGCAATAATCAAGCAGCTGAGCAGGCAGGAATTACGCAGCACAGCTGGCAATTGTCAAGCAGATGACAGGCAGGAATCGTGCAGCTCAGCTGGCAATTGTCAAGCAGATGAGCAGACAGTAATCACGCAGCTCAGCAGGCCCTGATCACGTGACTGAGCATGCACTGTTCACGTGGCTGATCATACACTGATCACGTGATGATCATGCACTGATCACTTGGATATCATGCACTGATCACGTGGCTGATCATACACTGTTCACGTGTCTGACCATGCACTGATCACGTGGCTGATCATACACTGCTCACGTAACTGATCATGCACTGATCACGTGGCTATCATGCACTGATCACGTGGCTGAACATGCACTGTTCACGTGGCTGATCACACACCTGTCACGTGACATATCATGCACTGATCACGTGGCACTCATGCACTGATCACGTGGCTGATCATACTCTGCTCACGTAACTCATCATGCACACATCACGTGGCTATCATGCACTGCTCACGTGGCTCGTCATGGAATGATCACGTAGCTACCATATACTGGTCACGTGACTGATCATGCAGATCACGTAAATGATCATGCACTGTTCACGTGACTGATCATGTACTGATCACGTGACTGATCATGCACTGATCACGTGGCTATCATGCTCTGCTCACGTGGCTGATCATGCAACGATCACGTAGCAACCATGTACTGGTCACGTGACTGATCATGCACTGATCACGTAATTGATCCTGCACTGATCACGTGGCTCATCATGCACTGATCACGTGGCTGATCACACATGTATCACGTGACTGATCATGCACTGATCACGTGGCTCATGCACTGATCACGTGGCTATCATGCACTGATCACGTGGATATCATGCACTGATCACGTGGCTGATCACACGTATCACATGACTGATCATGCACTGATCACGTGGCTATCATGCACTGATCACGTGGCTATCATGCACTGATCACGTGGCTGATCATGCACTGATCACGTGCTATCATGCACTGATCACGTGACTGATCATGCACTGATCACGTAATTGATCATGCACTGATCACGTGGCTGATCATGCACTGATCACGTGGCTGATCATGCACTGATCACGTGACTGATCATGCACTGATCACGTGGCTATCATGCACTGATCACGTGGCTGATCATGCACTGATCACGTAGCTATCATGCACTGATCACGTGACTGATCATGCACTGATCACGTGATTGATCATGCACTGATCACGTGGCTGATCATGCACTGATCACGTGGCTGATCATGCACTGATCACGTGACTGATCATGCACTGATCACGTGGCTGATCATGCACTGATCACGTGGCTGATCATGCACTGATCACGTGGCTGATCATGCACTGATCACGTGACTGATCATGCACTGATCACGTGACTGATCATGCACTGATCACGTGACTGATCATGCACTGATCACGTGGCTATCATGCACTGATCACGTGGCTGATCATGCACTGATCACGTAGCTACCATGTACTGGTCAGTGACTGATCATGCACTGATCACGTGACTGATCATGCACTGATCACGTGGCTATCATGCACTGATCACGTGACTGATCATGCACTGATCACGTGCTGATCATGCACTGATCACGTGACTGATCATGCACTGATCACGTGGCTGATCATGCACTGATCACGTGGCTGATCATGCACTGATCACGTGGCTGATCATGCACTGATCACGTGACTGATCATGCACTGATCACGTGGCTATCATGCACTGATCACGTGGCTGATCATGCACTGATCACGTGGCTGCATGCACTGATCACGTGACTGATCATGCACTGATCACGTGACTGATCATGCACTGATCACGTGGCTGATCATGCACTGATCACGTGGCTGATCATGCACTGATCACGTGACTGATCATGCACTGATCACGTGACTGATCATGCACTGATCACGTGACTGATCATGCACTGATCACGTGCCTGATCATGCACTGATCACGTGACTGATCATGCACTGATCACGTGGCTATCATGAACTGATCACGTGGCTGATCATGCACTGATCACGTGGCTGATCATGCACTGATACCGTGACTGAGCATGGACTGATCACATGACTATCATGTAGTGATCACGTGACTTAATGGCGCTGATCATGTGACTGATCATGCACTGATCATGTTTGCTATCATACACTGATCATGTGCCTCTGGAGGCAATAAACAAAGAGCTGAGTAGGCACGAATCAAACAGTCAGCAGGCAATAATCATGGAACTCAGCTGTGAGGAATCATGCTGCTCAGCTGGCAATAATCAAGCAGCTGAGCAGGCAGGAATTACGCAGCACAGCTGGCAATTGTCAAGCAGATGACAGGCAGGAATCGTGCAGCTCAGCTGGCAATTGTCAAGCAGATGAGCAGACAGTAATCACGCAGCTCAGCAGGCCCTGATCACGTGACTGAGCATGCACTGTTCACGTGGCTGATCATACACTGATCACGTGATGATCATGCACTGATCACTTGGATATCATGCACTGATCACGTGGCTGATCATACACTGTTCACGTGTCTGACCATGCACTGATCACGTGGCTGATCATACACTGCTCACGTAACTGATCATGCACTGATCACGTGGCTATCATGCACTGATCACGTGGCTGATCATGCACTGATCACGTGGCTGATCACACACTGTCACATATCATGCACTGATCACGTGGCACTCATGCACTGATCACGTGGCTGATCATACTCTGCTCACGTAACTGATCATGCACACATCACGTGGCTATCATGCACTGCTCACGTGGCTGTCATGGAATGATCACGTAGCTACCATATACTGGTCACGTGACTGATCATGCAGATCACGTAAATGATCATGCACTGTTCACGTGACTGATCATGTACTGATCACGTGACTGATCATGCACTGATCACGTGGCTATCATGCACTGCTCACGTGGCTGATCATGCAACGATCACGTAGCAACCATGTACTGGTCACGTGACTGATCATGCACTGATCACGTAATTGATCATGCACTGATCACGTGGCTCATCATGCACTGATCACGTGGCTGATCACACATGTATCACGTGACTGATCATGCACTGATCACGCATTGATCATGCACTGATCACGTGGCTGATCATGCACTGATCACGTGGCTGATCATGCACTGATCACGTGGCTGATCATGCACTGATCACGTGGCTATCATGCACTGATCACGTGGCTGATCATGCACTGATCACGTGGCTGATCATGCACTGATCACGTGACTGATCATGCACTGATCACGTAATTGATCATGCACTGATCACGTGACTGATCATGCACTGATCACGTGACTGATCATGCACTGATCATGCACTGATCACGTGGCTGATGCACTGATCACGTGGCTGATCATGCACTGATCATGCTGTGCACTGATCACGTGGCTGATCATGCACTGATCACGTGGCTGATCATGCACTGATCACGTGACTGATCATGCACTGATCATGACTGATCATGCACTGATCACGTGACTATCATGCACTGATCACATGACTGATCATGCACTGATCACGTGCTGATCATGCACTGATCACGTGACTGATCATGCACTGATCACGTGGCTATCATGCACTGATCACGTGGCTGATCATGCACTGATCACGTGCTGATCATGCACTGATCAATGACTGATCATGCACTGATCACGTGACTGATCATGCACTGATCACGTGGCTGATCATGCACTGATCACGTGGCTATCATGCACTGATCACGTGACTGATCATGCACTGATCACGTGACTGATCATGCACTGATCACGTGGCTATCATGCACTGATCACGTGACTGATCATGCACTGATCACGTGGCTATCATGCACTGATCACGTGACTGATCATGCACTGATCACGTGGCTGATCATGCACTGATCACGTGACTGATCATGCACTGATCACGTGGCTGATCATGCACTGATCACGTGACTGATCATGCACTGATCACGTGACTGATCATGCACTGATCACGTGACTGATCATGCACTGATCACGTGGCTATCATGCACTACTCACGTGGCTGATCATGCAATGATCATGTAGCTACCATGTACTGGTCACGTGACTGATCATACACCCATCAGGTGACTGATCATGCACTGATCACGTGGCTATCATGCACTGATCACGTGGCTGATCATGCACTGATCACGTGCCTGATCATGCACTGATCACGTGACTGATCATGCACTGATCACGTGGCTGATCATGCACTGATCACGTGGCTGATCATGCACTGATCACGTGGCTGATCATGCACTGATACCGTGACTGAGCATGGACTGATCACATGACTATCATGTAGTGATCACGTGACTTAATGGCGCTGATCATGTGACTGATCATGCACTGATCATGTTTGCTATCATACACTGATCATGTGCCTCTGGAGGCAATAAACAAAGAGCTGAGTAGGCACGAATCAAACAGTCAGCAGGCAATAATCATGGAACTCAGCTGTGAGGAATCATGCTGCTCAGCTGGCAATAATCAAGCAGCTGAGCAGGCAGGAATTACGCAGCACAGCTGGCAATTGTCAAGCAGATGACAGGCAGGAATCGTGCAGCTCAGCTGGCAATTGTCAAGCAGATGAGCAGACAGTAATCACGCAGCTCAGCAGGCCCTGATCACGTGACTGAGCATGCACTGTTCACGTGGCTGATCATACACTGATCACGTGACTGATCATGCACTGATCACGTGGCTGATCATGCACTGATCACGTGGCTGATCATGCACTGATCACGTGGCTGATCATGCACTGATCACGTGGCTGATCATGCACTGATCACGTGACTGATCATGCACTGATCACGTGGCTGATCATGCACTGATCACGTGACTGATCATGCACTGATCACGTGGCTGATCATGCACTGATCACGTGGCTATCATGCACTGATCACGTGGCTGATCATGCACTGATCACGTGACTGATCATGCACTGATCACTGGCTATCATGCACTGATCACGTGGCTATCATGCACTGATCACGTGGCTGATCATGCACTGATCACGTGACTGATCATGCACTGATCACGTGATATCATGCACTGATCACGTGACTGATCATGCACTGATCACGTGGATGATCATGCACTGATCACGTGACTGATCATGCACTGATCACGTGGCTATCATGCACTGATCACGTGGCTGATCATGCAATGATCACGTAGCTACCATGTACTGATCACGTGACTGATCATGCACTGATCACGTAATTGATCATGCACTGATCACGTGGCTGATCATGCACTGATCACGTGGCTGATCATGCACTGATCACGTGACTGATCATGCACTGATCACGTGGCTATCATGCACTGATCACGTGGCTGATCATGCACTGATCACGTGGCTATCATGCACTGATCACGTGACTGATCATGCACTGATCACGTGGCTGATCATGCACTGATCACGTGGCTATCATGCACTGATCACGTGGCTGATCATGCACTGATCACGTGGCTATCATGCACTGATCACGTGACTGATCATGCACTGATCACGTGACTGATCATGCACTGATCACGTGACTGATCATGCACTGATCACGTGGCTATCATGCACTACTCACGTGGCTGATCATGCAATGATCATGTAGCTACCATGTACTGGTCACGTGACTGATCATACACCCATCAGGTGACTGATCATGCACTGATCACGTGGCTATCATGCACTGATCACGTGGCTGATCATGCACTGATCACGTGCCTGATCATGCACTGATCACGTGACTCATGCACTGATCACTGATCATGCACTGATCACGTGGCTGATCATGCACTGATCACGTGGCTGATCATGCACTGATACCGTGACTGAGCATGGACTGATCACATGACTATCATGTAGTGATCACGTGACTTAATGGCGCTGATCATGTGACTGATCATGCACTGATCATGTTTGCTATCATACACTGATCATGTGCCTCTGGAGGCAATAAACAAAGAGCTGAGTAGGCACGAATCAAACAGTCAGCAGGCAATAATCATGGAACTCAGGTGTGAGGAATCATGCTGCTCAGCTGGCAATAATCAAGCAGCTGAGCAGGCAGGAATTACGCAGCACAGCTGGCAATTGTCAAGCAGATGACAGGCAGGAATCGTGCAGCTCAGCTGGCAATTGTCAAGCAGATGAGCAGACAGTAATCACGCAGCTCAGCAGGCCCTGATCACGTGACTGAGCATGCACTGATCACGTGGCTGATCATCACTGATCACGTGACTGATCATGCACTGATCACGTGGCTATCATGCACTGATCACGTGGCTGATCATACACTGATCACGTGACTGATCATGCACTGATCACGTGGCTGATCATGCACTGATCACGTGGCTGATCATGCACTGATCACGTGGCTGATCATGCACTGATCACGTGGCTGATCATGCACTGATCACGTGGCTGATCATGCACTGATCACGTGACTATCATGCACTGATCACGTGACTGATCATGCACTGATCACGTGACTGATCATGCACTGATCACGTGGCTATCATGCACTACTCACGTGGCTGATCATGCAATGATCATGTAGCTACCATGTACTGGTCACGTGACTGATCACACCCATCAGGTGACTGATCATGCACTGATCACGTGGCTATCATGCACTGATCACGTGGCTGATCATGCACTGATCACGTGCCTGATCATGCACTGATCACGTGACTGATCATGCACTGATCACGTGGCTGATCATGCACTGATCACGTGGCTGATCATGCACTGATCACGTGGCTGATCATGCACTGATACCGTGACTGAGCATGGACTGATCACATGACTATCATGTAGTGATCACGTGACTTAATGGCGCTGATCATGTGACTGATCATGCACTGATCATGTTTGCTATCATACACTGATCATGTGCCTCTGGAGGCAATAAACAAAGAGCTGAGTAGGCACGAATCAAACAGTCAGCAGGCAATAATCATGGAACTCAGGTGTGAGGAATCATGCTGCTCAGCTGGCAATAATCAAGCAGCTGAGCAGGCAGGAATTCGCAGCTGGCTGGCATTGTCAAGCAGATGACAGGCAGGAATCGTGCAGCTCAGCTGGCAATTGTCAAGCAGATGAGCAGACAGTAATCACGCAGCTCAGCAGGCAGATCACGTGACTGAGCATGCACTGTTCACGTGGCTGATCATACACTGATCACGTGACTGATCATGCACTGATCACGTGGCTATCATGCACTGATCACGTGGCTGATCATGCACTGATCACGTGTCTGACCATGCACTGATCACGTGGCTGATCATGCACTGATCACGTAACTGATCATGCACTGATCACGTGGCTGATCATGCACTGATCACGTGGCTGATCATGCACTGATCACGTGGCTGATCATGCACTGATCACGTGACTGATCATGCACTGATCACTGGCTATCATGCACTGATCACTGGCTATCATGCACTGATCACGTGGCTGATCATGCACTGATCACGTGACTGATCATGCACTGATCACGTCTATATCATGCACTGATCACGTGACTGATCATGCACTGATCACGTGGATGATCATGCACTGATCACGTGACTGATCATGCACTGATCACGTGGCTATCATGCACTGATCACGTGGCTGATCATGCACTGATCACGTGGCTATCATGTACTGTCACGTGGTGATCATGCACTGATCACGTAATTGATCATGCACTGATCACGTGACTGATCATGCACTGATCACGTGACTGATCATGCACTGATCACGTGACTGATCATGCACTGATCACGTGGCTATCATGCACTCACGTGGCTGATCATGCAATGATCACGTAGCTACCATGTACTGGTCACGTGACTGATCATGCACTGATCACGTGACTGATCATGCACTGATCACGTGGCTGATCATGCACTGATCACGTGACTGATCATGCACTGATCACGTGACTGATCATGCACTGATCACGTGACTGATCATGCACTGATCACGTGACTGATCATGCACTGATCACGTGGCTATCATGCACTGATCACGTGGCTGATCATGCACTGATCACGTGGCTGATCATGCACTGATACCGTGACTGAGCATGGACTGATCACATGACTATCATGTAGTGATCACGTGACTTAATGGCGCTGATCATGTGACTGATCATGCACTGATCATGTTTGCTATCATACACTGATCATGTGCCTCTGGAGGCAATAAACAAAGAGCTGAGTAGGCACGAATCAAACAGTCAGCAGGCAATAATCATGGAACTCAGCTGTGAGGAATCATGCTGCTCAGCTGGCAATAATCAAGCAGCTGAGCAGGCAGGAATTACGCAGCACAGCTGGCAATTGTCAAGCAGATGACAGGCAGGAATCGTGCAGCTCAGCTGGCAATTGTCAAGCAGATGAGCAGACAGTAATCACGCAGCTCAGCAGGCCCTGATCACGTGACTGAGCATGCACTGTTCACGTGGCTGATCATACACTGATCACGTGATGATCATGCACTGATCACTTGGATATCATGCACTGATCACGTGGCTGATCATACACTGTTCACGTGTCTGACCATGCACTGATCACGTGGCTGATCATACACTGCTCACGTAACTGATCATGCACTGATCACGTGGCTATCATGCACTGATCACGTGGCTGAACATGCACTGTTCACGTGGCTGATCACACACTGTCACGTGACATATCATGCACTGATCACGTGGCACTCATGCACTGATCACGTGGCTGATCATATCACGTAACATCATGCACATCACGTGGCTATCATGCACTGCTCATCATGGAATGATCACGTATCACTGGTGGACTGATCATGCACAGATCACGTAAATGATCATGCACTGTTCACGTGACTGATCATACTGATCACGTGACTGATCATGCACTGATCACGTGGCTATCATGCACTGCTCACGTGGCTGATCATGCACGATGATCACATGAGCGTGACTGATCATGCACTGATCACGTGCTGATCATGCACTGATCACGTGGCTCATCATGCACTGATCACGTGGCTCATCATGTATCACGTGACTGATCATGCACTGATCACGTCCATGCACTGATCACGTGGCTATCATGCACTGATCACGTGGATATCATGCACTGATCACGTGGCTGATCACACACGTATCACATGACTGATCATGCACTGATCACGTGGCTATCATGCACTGATCACGTGGCTATCATGCACTGATCACGGCTGATCATGCAATGATCACGTAGCTACCATGCACTGGTCACGTGACTGATCATGCACTGATCACGTGGCTGATCATGCACTGATCACGTGGCTGATCATGCACTGATCACGTGGCTGATCATGCACTGATCACGTGACTGATCATGCACTGATCACGTGGCTATCATGCACTGATCACGTGGCTGATCATGCACTGATCACGTGCTTCATGCACTGATCACGTGACTGATCATGCACTGATCACGTGGCTGATCATGCACTGATCACGTGGCTGATCATGCACTGATCACGTGGCTGATCATGCACTGATCACGTGACTGATCATGCACTGATCACGTGACTGATCATGCACTGATCACGTGGCTGATCATGCACTGATCACGTGGCTGATCATGCACTGATCACGTGACTGATCATGCACTGATCACGTGACTGATCATGCACTGATCACGTGGCTATCATGCACTGATCACGTGGCTGATCATGCACTGATCACGTGCCATGTACTGTCACGTGACTGATCATGCACTGATCACGTGACTGATCATGCACTGATCACGTGGCTATCATGCACTGATCACGTGACTGATCATGCACTGATCACGTGCTGATCATGCACTGATCACGTGACTGATCATGCACTGATCACGTGGCTATCATGCACTGATCACGTGGCTGATCATGCACTGATCACGTGGCTGATCATGCACTGATCACGTGACTGATCATGCACTGATCACGTGACTATCATGCACTGATCACGTGGCTGATCATGCACTGATCACGTAGCTATCATGCACTGATCACGTGACTGATCATGCACTGATCACGTGACTGATCATGCACTGATCACGTGGCTATCATGCACTGATCACGTGGCTGATCATGCACTGATCACGTGATATCATGCACTGATCACGTGACTGATCATGCACTGATCACGTGGCTGATCATGCACTGATCACGTGACTGATCATGCACTGATCACGTGGCTGATCATGCACTGATCACGTGACTGATCATGCACTGATCACGTGGCTGATCATGCACTGATCACGTGGCTGATCATGCACTGATCACGTGACTATCATGCACTGATCACGTGACTGATCATGCACTGATCACGTGACTGATCATGCACTGATCACGTGGCTATCATGCACTACTCACGTGGCTGATCATGCAATGATCATGTAGCTACCATGTACAGGTCACGTGACTGATCATACACCCATCAGGTGACTGATCATGCACTGATCACGTGGCTATCATGCACTGATCACGTGGCTGATCATGCACTGATCACGTGCCTGGTCATGCACTGATCACGTGACTGATCATGCACTGATCACGTGGCTGATCATACACTGATCACGTGACTGATCATGCACTGATCACGTGGCTGATCATGCACTGATACCGTGACTGAGCATGGACTGATCACATGACTATCATGTAGTGATCACGTGACTTAATGGCGCTGATCATGTGACTGATCATGCGCTGATCATGTTTGCTATCATACACTGATCATGTGCCTCTGGAGGCAATAAACAAAGAGCTGAGTAGGCACGAATCAAACAGTCAGCAGGCAATAATCATGGAACTCAGCTGTGAGGAATCATGCTGCTCAGCTGGCAATAATCAAGCAGCTGAGCAGGCAGGAATTACGCAGCACAGCTGGCAATTGTCAAGCAGATGACAGGCAGGAATCGTGCAGCTCAGCTGGCAATTGTCAAGCAGATGAGCAGACAGTAATCACGCAGCTCAGCAGGCCCAGATCACGTGACTGAGCATGCACTGTTCACGTGGCTGATCATACACTGATCACGTGACTGATCATGCACTGATCACGTGGCTATCATGCACTGATCACGTGGCTGATCATACACTGTTCACGTGTCTGATCATGCACTGATCACGTGGCTGATCATGCACTGATCACGTGGCTGATCATGCACTGATCACGTGGCTGATCATGCACTGATCACGTGGCTGATCATGCACTGATCACGTGGCTGATCATGCACTGATCACGTGGCTGATCATGCACTGATCACGTGGCTATCATGCACTGATCACGTGGCTGATCATACACTGATCACGTGACTGATCATGCACTGATCACTGGCTATCATGCACTGATCACGTGGCTATCATGCACTGATCACGTGGCTGATCATGCACTGATCACGTGACTGATCATGCACTGATCACGTGATATCATGCACTGATCACGTGACTGATCATGCACTGATCACGGATGATCATGCACTGATCACGTGACTGATCATGCACTGATCACGTGGCTATCATGCACTGATCACGTGGCTGATCATGCACTGATCACGTAGCTACCATGTACTGGTCACGTGACTGATCATGCACTGATCACGTAATTGATCATGCACTGATCACGTGGCTGATCATGCACTGATCACGTGCTGATCATGCACTGATCACGTGACTGATCATGCACTGATCACGTGGCTATCATGCACTGATCACGTGGCTGATCATGCACTGATCACGTGGCTATCATGCACTGATCACGTGACTGATCATGCACTGATCACGTGGCTGATCATGCACTGATCACGTGGCTGATCATGCACTGATCACGTGGCTGATCATGCACTGATCACGTGGCTATCATGCACTGATCACGTGACTGATCATGCACTGATCACGTGGCTGATCATGCACTGATCACGTGACATCATGCACTGATCACGTGACTGATCATGCACTGATCACGTGACTGATCATGCACTGATCACGTGGCTATCATGCACTACTCACGTGGCTGATCATGCAATGATCATGTAGCTACCATGTACAGGTCACGTGACTGATCATACACCCATCAGGTGACTGATCATGCACTGATCACGTGGCTATCATGCACTGATCACGTGGCTGATCATGCACTGATCACGTGCCTGATCATGCACTGATCACATGACTGATCATGCACTGATCACGTGGCTGATCATGCACTGATCACGTGACAGATCATGCACTGATCACGTGGCTGATCATGCACTGATACCGTGACTGAGCATGGACTGATCACATGACTATCATGTAGTGATCACGTGACTTAATGGCGCTGATCATGTGACTGATCATGCGCTGATCATGTTTGCTATCATACACTGATCATGTGCCTCTGGAGGCAATAAACAAAGAGCTGAGTAGGCACGAATCAAACAGTCAGCAGGCAATAATCATGGAACTCAGCTGTGAGGAATCATGCTGCTCAGCTGGCAATAATCAAGCAGCTGAGCAGGCAGGAATTACGCAGCACAGCTGGCAATTGTCAAGCAGATGACAGGCAGGAATCGTGCAGCTCAGCTGGCAATTGTCAAGCAGATGAGCAGACAGTAATCACGCAGCTCAGCAGGCCCAGATCACGTGACTGAGCATGCACTGTTCACGTGGCTGATCATACACTGATCACGTGACTGATCATGCACTGATCACGTGGCTATCATGCACTGATCACGTGGCTGATCATACACTGATCACGTGACTGATCATGCACTGATCACGTGGCTGATCATGCACTGATCACGTGGCTGATCATGCACTGATCACGTGGCTGATCATGCACTGATCACGTGGCTGATCATGCACTGATCACGTGGCTGATCATGCACTGATCACGTGGCTGATCATGCACTGATCACGTGGCTATCATGCACTGATCACGTGGCTGATCATACTGATCACGTGACTGATCATGCACTGATCACGTGGCTATCATGCACTGATCACTGGCTATCATGCACTGATCACGTGGCTGATCATGCACTGATCACGTGACTGATCATGCACTGATCACGTCTATATCATGCACTGATCATGACTGATCATGCACTGATCACGTGGATGATCATGCACTGATCACGTGACTGATCATGCACTGATCACGTGGCTATCATGCACTGATCACGTGGCTGATCATGCACTGATCACGTGCTATCATGCACTGATCACGTGGCTGATCATGCACTGATCACGTGGCTGATCATGCACTGATCACGTGACTGATCATGCACTGATCACGTGACTGATCATGCACTGATCACGTGACTGATCATGCACTGATCACGTGGCTATCATGCACTACTCACGTGGCTGATCATGCAATGATCATGTAGCTACCATGTACTGGTCACGTGACTGATCATACACCCATCAGGTGACTGATCATGCACTGATCACGTGGCTATCATGCACTGATCACGTGGCTGATCATGCACTGATCACGTGCCTGATCATGCACTGATCACGTGACTGATCATGCACTGATCACGTGGCTGATCATGCACTGATCACGTGGCTGATCATGCACTGATCACGTGGCTGATCATGCACTGATACCGTGACTGAGCATGGACTGATCACATGACTATCATGTAGTGATCACGTGACTTAATGGCGCTGATCATGTGACTGATCATGCACTGATCATGTTTGCTATCATACACTGATCATGTGCCTCTGGAGGCAATAAACAAAGAGCTGAGTAGGCACGAATCAAACAGTCAGCAGGCAATAATCATGGAACTCAGCTGTGAGGAATCATGCTGCTCAGCTGGCAATAATCAAGCAGCTGAGCAGGCAGGAATTACGCAGCACAGCTGGCAATTGTCAAGCAGATGACAGGCAGGAATCGTGCAGCTCAGCTGGCAATTGTCAAGCAGATGAGCAGACAGTAATCACGCAGCTCAGCAGGCCTGATCACGTGACTGAGCATGCACTGTTCACGTGGCTGATCATACACTGATCACGTGATGATCATGCACTGATCACGTGGATATCATGCACTGATCACGTGGCTGATCATACACTGATCACGTGTCTGACCATGCACTGATCACGTGGCTGATCATGCACTGCTCACGTAACTGATCATGCACTGATCACGTGGCTATCATGCACTGATCACGTGGCTGATCATGCACTGATCACGTGGCTGATCACACACTGTCACGTGACATATCATGCACTGATCACGTGGCACTCATGCACTGATCACGTGGCTGATCATACACTGATCACGTGACTGATCATGCACTGATCACGTGGCTGATCATGCACTGATCACGTGACTGATCATGCACTGATCACGTGACTGATCATGCACTGATCACGTGACTGATCATGCACTGATCACGTGGCTATCATGCACTACTCACGTGGCTGATCATGCAATGATCACGTAGCTACCATGTACTGGTCACGTGACTGATCATGCACTGATCACGTGACTGATCATGCACTGATCACGTGGCTATCATGCACTGATCACGTGGCTGATCATGCACTGATCACGTGACTGATCATGCACTGATCACGTGACTGATCATGCACTGATCACGTGGCTATCATGCACTGATCACGTGGCTGATCATGCACTGATCCGTGACTGATCATGGACTGATCACATGACTATCATGCACTGATCACGTGACTTAATGCACTGATCATGTGACTGATCATGCGCTGATCATGTTTGCTATCATACACTGATCATGTGCCTCTGGAGGCAATGAACAAAGAGCTGAGTAGGCACGAATCAAACAGTCAGCAGGCAATAATCATGGAACTCAGCTGTGAGGAATCATGCTGCTCAGCTGGCAATAATCAAGCAGCTGAGCAGGCAGGAATTACGCAGCACAGCTGGCAATTGTCAAGCAGATGACAGGCAGGAATCGTGCAGCTCAGCTGGCAATTGTCAAGCAGATGAGCAGACAGTAATCACGCAGCTCAGCAGCCCTGATCACGTGACTGAGCATGCACTGTTCACGTGGCTGATCATACACTGATCACGTGACTGATCATGCACTGATCACGTGGCTATCATGCACTGATCACGTGGCTGATCATGCACTGATCACGTGACTGATCATGCACTGATCACGTGGCTATCATGCACTGATCACGTGGCTGATCATGCACTGATCACGTGGCTGATCATGCACTGATCACGTGGCTGATCATGCACTGATCACGTGACTGATCATGCACTGATCACGTGGCTGATCATGCACTGATCACGTGGCTATCATGCACTGATCACGTGGCTGATCATGCACTGATCACGTGACTGATCATGCACTGATCACTGGCTATCATGCACTGATCACTGGCTGATCATGCACTGATCACGTGGCTGATCATGCACTGATCACGTGACTGATCATGCACTGATCACGTCTATATCATGCACTGATCACGTGACTGATCATGCACTGATCACGTGGCTGATCATACACTGATCACGTGACTGATCATGCACTGATCACGTGGCTATCATGCACTGATCACGTGGCTGATCATGCACTGATCACGTGCTACCATGCACTGATCACGTGACTGATCATGCACTGATCACGTGGCTGATCATGCACTGATCACGTGGCTGATCATGCACTGATCACGTGACTGATCATGCACTGATCACGTGACTGATCATGCACTGATCACGTGGCTATCATGCACTACTCACGTGGCTGATCATGCAATGATCATGTAGCTACCATGTACTGGTCACGTGACTGATCATACACCCATCAGGTGACTGATCATGCACTGATCACGTGGCTATCATGCACTGATCACGTGGCTGATCATGCACTGATCACGTGCCTGATCATGCACTGATCACGTGACTGATCATGCACTGATCACGTGGCTGATCATGCACTGATCACGTGGCTGATCATGCACTGATCACGTGGCTGATCATGCACTGATACCGTGACTGAGCATGGACTGATCACATGACTATCATGTAGTGATCACGTGACTTAATGGCGCTGATCATGTGACTGATCATGCGCTGATCATGTTTGCTATCATACACTGATCATGTGCCTCTGGAGGCAATAAACAAAGAGCTGAGTAGGCACGAATCAAACAGTCAGCAGGCAATAATCATGGAACTCAGGTGTGAGGAATCATGCTGCTCAGCTGGCAATAATCAAGCAGCTGAGCAGGCAGGAATTACGCAGCACAGCTGGCAATTGTCAAGCAGATGACAGGCAGGAATCGTGCAGCTCAGCTGGCAATTGTCAAGCAGATGAGCAGACAGTAATCACGCAGCTCAGCAGGCCCTGATCACGTGACTGAGCATGCACTGTTCACGTGGCTGATCATACACTGATCACGTGACTGATCATGCACTGATCACGTGGCTATCATGCACTGATCACGTGGCTGATCATACACTGTTCACGTGTCTGACCATGCACTGATCACGTGGCTGATCATGCACTGATCACGTAACTGATCATGCACTGATCACGTGGCTGATCATGCACTGATCACGTGGCTGATCATGCACTGATCACGTGGCTGATCATGCACTGATCACGTGACTGATCATGCACTGATCACGTGGCTATCATGCACTGATCACTGGCTATCATGCACTGATCACGTGGCTGATCATGCACTGATCACGTGACTGATCATGCACTGATCACGTCTATATCATGCACTGATCACGTGACTGATCATGCACTGATCACGTGGATGATCATGCACTGATCACGTGACTGATCATGCACTGATCACGTGGCTATCATGCACTCACGTGGCTGATCATGCAATGATCACGTGGCTACCATGTACTGGTCACGTGACTGATCATGCACTGATCACGTAATTGATCATGCACTGATCACGTGACTGATCATGCACTGATCACGTGGCTGATCATGCACTGATCACGTGACTGATCATGCACTGATCACGTGGCTATCATGCACTGATCACGTGGCTGATCATGCACTGATCACGTGGCTACCATGCACTGATCACGTGACTGATCATGCACTGATCACGTAACTGATCATGCACTGATCACGTGGCTGATCATGCACTGATCACGTGGCTGATCATGCACTGATCACGTGACTGATCATGCACTGATCACGTGACTGATCATGCACTGATCACGTGGCTGATCATGCACTGATCACGTGGCTGATCATGCACTGATCACGTGACTGATCATGCACTGATCACGTGGCTATCATGCACTGATCACGTGGCTGATCATGCACTGATCACGTGGCTGATCATGCACTGATCACGTGACTGATCATGCACTGATCACGTGACTGATCATGCACTGATCACGTGGCTATCATGCACTGATCACGTGGCTGATCATGCACTGATCACGTGGCTGATCATGCACTGATCACGTGACTGATCATGCACTGATCACGTGACTGATCATGCACTGATCACGTGGCTATCATGCACTGATCACGTGGCTGATCATGCACTGATCACGTAGCTATCATGCACTGGTCACGTGACTGATCATGCACTGATCACGTGACTGATCATGCACTGATCACGTGGCTATCATGCACTGATCACGTGGCTGATCATGCACTGATCACGTGACTGATCATGCACTGATCACGTGACTGATCATGCACTGATCACGTGGCTGATCATGCACTGATCACGTGGCTGATCATGCACTGATCACGTGGCTGATCATGCACTGATCACGTGACTGATCATGCACTGATCACGTGACTGATCATGCAGTGATCACGTGGCTATCATGCACTACTCACGTGGCTGATCATGCAATGATCATGTAGCTACCATGTACAGGTCACGTGAATGATCATACACCCATCAGGTGACTGATCATGCACTGATCACGTGGCTATCATGCACTGATCACGAGACTGATCATGCACTGATCACGTCTATATCATGCACTGATCACATGACTGCCCATGCACTGATCACGTGGATGATCATACACTAATCATGTGACAGATCATGCACTGATCACGTGGCTGATCATGCACTGATACCGTGACTGAGCATGGACTGATCACATGACTATCATGTAGTGATCACGTGACTTAATGGCGCTGATCATGTGACTGATCATGCGCTGATCATGTTTGCTATCATACACTGATCATGTGCCTCTGGAGGCAATAAACAAAGAGCTGAGTAGGCACGAATCAAACAGTCAGCAGGCAATAATCATGGAACTCAGGTGTGAGGAATCATGCTGCTCAGCTGGCAATAATCAAGCAGCTGAGCAGGCAGGAATTACGCAGCACAGCTGGCAATTGTCAAGCAGATGACAGGCAGGAATCACGCAGCTCAGCTGGCAAGATCACGTGACTGAGCATGCACTGTTCACGTGGCTGATCAGGCACTGATCACGTGACTGATCATGCACTGATCACGTGGCTGATCATGCACTGATCACGTGGCTGATCATGCACTGATCACGTGGCTGATCATGCACTGATCACGTGGCTGATCATGCACTGATCACGTGGCTCACCATGCACTGATCACGTGGCTGATCATACACTGCTCACGTAACTGATCATGCACTGATCACGTGGCTATCATGCACTGATCACGTGGCTGAACATGCACTGTTCACGTGGCTGATCACACACTGTCACGTGACATATCATGCACTGATCACGTGGCACTCATGCACTGATCACGTGGCTGATCATACTCTGCTCACGTAACTCATCATGCACACATCACGTGGCTATCATGCACTGCTCACGTGGCTGTCATGGAATGATCACGTAGCTACCATATACTGGTCACGTGACTGATCATGCACTGATCACGTAATGATCATGCACTGATCACGTGACTGATCATGCACTGATCACGTGACTGATCATGCACTGATCACGTGACTGATCATGCACTGATCACGTGGCTATCATGCACTGATCACGTGGCTGATCATGCACTGATCACGTAGCTATCATGCACTGATCACGTGACTGATCATGCACTGATCACGTGACTGATCATGCACTGATCACGTGGCTGATCATGCACTGATCACGTGGCTGATCATGCACTGATCACGTGGCTGATCATGCACTGATCACGTGACTGATCATGCACTGATCACGTGGCTGATCATGCACTGATCACGTGGCTATCATGCACTGATCACGTGGCTGATCATGCACTGATCACGTGACTGATCATGCACTGATCACTGGCTATCATGCACTGATCACGTGGCTATCATGCACTGATCACGTGGCTGATCATGCACTGATCACGTGACTGATCATGCACTGATCACGTCTATATCATGCACTGATCACGTGACTGATCATGCACTGATCACGTGGATGATCATGCACTGATCATGTGACTGATCATGCACTGATCACGTGGCTATCATGCACTGATCACGTGGCTGATCATGCACTGATCACGTGGCTATCATGCACTGATCACGTGACTGATCATGCACTGATCACGTGATTGATCATGCACTGATCACGTGACTGATCATGCACTGATCACGTGACTGATCATGCACTGATCACGTGACTGATCATGCACTGATCACGTGGCTATCATGCACTGATCACGTGGCTGATCATGCACTGATCACGTAGCTATCATGCACTGATCACGTGACTGATCATGCACTGATCACGTGACTGATCATGCACTGATCACGTGGCTGATCATGCACTGATCACGTGACTGATCATGCACTGATCACGTGGCTGATCATGCACTGATCACGTGACTGATCATGCACTGATCACGTGGCTGATCATGCACTGATCACGTGGCTGATCATGCACTGATCACGTGGCTGATCATGCACTGATCACGTGACTGATCATGCACTGATCACGGCTGATCATGCACTGATCACGTGGCTATCATGCACTGATCACGTGGCTGATCATGCACTGATCACGTGACTGATCATGCACTGATCACGTGGCTATCATGCACTGATCACGTGACTGATCATGCACTGATCACGTGGCTGATCATGCACTGATCACGTGACTGATCATGCACTGATCACGTGGCTATCATGCACTGATCACGTGGCTGATCATGCACTGATCACGTAGCTATCATGCACTGATCACGTGGCTGATCATGCACTGATCACGTGACTGATCATGCACTGATCACGTGACTGATCATGCACTGATCACGTGACTGATCATGCACTGATCACGTGACTGATCATGCACTGATCACGTGGCTATCATGCACTGATCACGTGGCTGATCATGCACTGATCACGTGCTATCATGCACTGATCACGTGACTGATCATGCACTGATCACGTGGCTGATCATGCACTGATCACGTGGCTATCATGCACTGATCACGTGCTGATCATGCACTGATCACGTGCTGATCATGCACTGATCACGTGACTGATCATGCACTGATCACGTGGCTGATCATGCACTGATCACGTGACTATCATGCACTGATCACGTGACTGATCATGCACTGATCACGTGACTGATCATGCACTGATCACGTGGCTATCATGCACTACTCACGTGGCTGATCATGCAATGATCATGTAGCTACCATGTACAGGTCACGTGAATGATCATACACCCATCAGGTGACTGATCATGCACTGATCACGTGGCTATCATGCACTGATCACGTGGCTGATCATGCACTGATCACGTGCCTGATCATGCACTGATCACGTGACTGATCATGCACTGATCACGTGGCTGATCATGCACTGATCACGTGACTGATCATGCACTGATCACGTGGCTGATCATGCACTGATACCGTGACTGAGCATGGACTGATCACATGACTATCATGTAGTGATCACGTGACTTAATGGCGCTGATCATGTGACTGATCATGCGCTGATCATGTTTGCTATCATACACTGATCATGTGCCTCTGGAGGCAATAAACAAAGAGCTGAGTAGGCACGAATCAAACAGTCAGCAGGCAATAATCATGGAACTCAGCTGTGAGGAATCATGCTGCTCAGCTGGCAATAATCAAGCAGCTGAGCAGGCAGGAATTACGCAGCACAGCTGGCAATTGTCAAGCAGATGACAGGCAGGAATCGTGCAGCTCAGCTGGCAATTGTCAAGCAGATGAGCAGACAGTAATCACGCAGCTCAGCAGGCCCAGATCACGTGACTGAGCATGCACTGTTCACGTGGCTGATCATACACTGATCACGTGACTGATCATGCACTGATCACGTGGATATCATGCACTGATCACGTGGCTGATCATACACTGTTCACGTGTCTGATCATGCACTGATCACGTGGCTGATCATGCACTGATCACGTGGCTGATCATGCACTGATCACGTGGCTGATCATGCACTGATCACGTGGCTGATCATGCACTGCTCACGTGACTGATCATGCACTGATCACGTGGCTGATCATGCACTGATCACGTGGCTATCATGCACTGATCACGTGGCTGATCATACACTGTCACGTGACTGATCATGCACTGATCACTGGCTATCATGCACTCATCACTGGCTATCATGCACTGATCACGTGGCTGATCATGCACTGATCACGTGACTGATCATGCACTGATCACGTCTATATCATGCACTGATCACGTGACTGATCATGCACTGATCACGTGGCTGATCATGCACTGATCACGTGACTGATCATGCACTGATCACGTGGCTATCATGCACTGATCACGTGGCTGATGCACTGATCACGTGGCTACCATGTACTGATCACGTGACTGATCATGCACTGATCACGTAATTGATCATGCACTGATCACGTGACTGATCATGCACTGATCACGTGACTGATCATGCACTGATCACGTGACTGATCATGCACTGATCACGTGGCTATCATGCACTGATCACGTGGCTGATCATGCACTGATCACGTAGCTACATGTACTGGTCACGTGACTGATCATGCACTGATCACGTGACTGATCATGCACTGATCACGTGGCTATCATGCACTGATCACGTGGCTGATCATGCACTGATCACGTGACTGATCATGCACTGATCACGTGACTGATCATGCACTGATCACGTGGCTATCATGCACTGATCACGTGGCTGATCATGCACTGATCACGTGGCTGATCATGCACTGATCACGTGACTGATCATGCACTGATCACGTGACTGATCATGCAGTGATCACGTGGCTATCATGCACTACTCACGTGGCTGATCATGCAATGATCATGTAGCTACCATGTACAGGTCACGTGAATGATCATACACCCATCAGGTGACTGATCATGCACTGATCACGTGGCTATCATGCACTGATCACGAGACTGATCATGCACTGATCACGTCTATATCATGCACTGATCACATGACTGCCCATGCACTGATCACGTGGATGATCATACACTAATCATGTGACAGATCATGCACTGATCACGTGGCTGATCATGCACTGATACCGTGACTGAGCATGGACTGATCACATGACTATCATGTAGTGATCACGTGACTTAATGGCGCTGATCATGTGACTGATCATGCGCTGATCATGTTTGCTATCATACACTGATCATGTGCCTCTGGAGGCAATAAACAAAGAGCTGAGTAGGCACGAATCAAACAGTCAGCAGGCAATAATCATGGAACTCAGCTGTGAGGAATCATGCTGCTCAGCTGGCAATAATCAAGCAGCTGAGCAGGCAGGAATTACGCAGCACAGCTGGCAATTGTCAAGCAGATGAGCAGACAGTAATCACGCAGCTCAGCAGGCACTGATCACGTGACTGAGCATGCACTGTTCACGTGGCTGATCATACACTGATCACGTGACTGATCATGCACTGATCACGTGGCTATCATGCACTGATCACGTGGCTGATCATGCACTGATCACGTGGCTGATCATGCACTGATCACGTGACTGATCATGCACTGATCACGTGGCACTCATGCACTGATCACGTGGCTGATCATACACTGCTCACGTAACTGATCATGCACTGATCACGTGGCTATCATGCACTGATCACGTGGCTGATCATGCACTGATCACGTGGCTGATCACACACTGTCACGTGACATATCATGCACTGATCACGTGGCACTCATGCACTGATCACGTGGCTGATCATACACTGATCACGTAACTGATCATGCACTGATCACGTGGCTATCATGCACTGATCACGTGGCTGTCATGCACTGATCACGTAGCTACATATACTGGTCACGTGACTGATCATGCACTGATCACGTAAATGATCATGCACTGATCACGTGACTGATCATGCACTGATCACGTGACTGATCATGCACTGATCACGTGGCTATCATGCACTGATCACGTGGCTGATCATGCACTGATCACGTGCCTGATCATGCACTGATCACATGACTGATCATGCACTGATCACGTGACTGATCATGCACTGATCACGTGGCTATCATGCACTACTCACGTGGCTGATCATGCAATGATCATGTAGCTACCATGTACAGGTCACGTGAATGATCATACACCCATCAGGTGACTGATCATGCACTGATCACGTGGCTATCATGCACTGATCACGTGACTGATCATGCACTGATCACGTCTATATCATGCACTGATCACATGACTGCCCATGCACTGATCACGTGGATGATCATACACTAATCATGTGACAGATCATGCACTGATCACGTGGCTGATCATGCACTGATACGTGACTGAGCATGGACTGATCACATGACTATCATGTAGTGATCACGTGACTTAATGGCGCTGATCATGTGACTGATCATGCGCTGATCATGTTTGCTATCATACACTGATCATGTGCCTCTGGAGGCAATAAACAAAGAGCTGAGTAGGCACGAATCAAACAGTCAGCAGGCAATAATCATGGAACTCAGGTGTGAGGAATCATGCTGCTCAGCTGGCAATAATCAAGCAGCTGAGCAGGCAGGAATTACGCAGCACAGCTGGCAATTGTCAAGCAGATGACAGGCAGGAATCGTGCAGCTCAGCTGGCAATTGTCAAGCAGATGAGCAGACAGTAATCACGCAGCTCAGCAGGCCCAGATCACGTGACTGAGCATGCACTGTTCACGTGGCTGATCATACACTGATCACGTGACTGATCATGCACTGATCACGTGGCTATCATGCACTGATCACGTGGCTGATCATACACTGTTCACGTGTCTGACCATGCACTGATCACGTGGCTGATCATACACTGCTCACGTAACTGATCATGCACTGATCACGTGGCTGATCATGCACTGATCACGTGGCTGATCATGCACTGATCACGTGGCTGATCATGCACTGATCACGTGACTGATCATGCACTGATCACTGGCTATCATGCACTGATCACTGGCTATCATGCACTGATCACGTGGCTGATCATGCACTGATCACGACTGATCATGCACTGATCACGTCTATATCATGCACTGATCACGTGACTGATCATGCACTGATCACGTGGATGATCATGCACTGATCACGTGACTGATCATGCACTGATCACGTGGCTATCATGCACTGATCACGTGGCTGATCATGCACTGATCACGTAGCTACCATGTACTGGTCACGTGACTGATCATGCACTGATCACGTATTGATCATGCACTGATCACGTGACTGATCATGCACTGATCACGTGATGATCATGCACTGATCACGTGACTGATCATGCACTGATCACGTGGCTATCATGCACTCACGTGGCTGATCATGCACTGATCACGTAGCTACCATGTACTGGTCACGTGACTGATCATGCACTGATCACGTGACTGATCATGCACTGATCACGTGGCTGATCATGCACTGATCACGTGGCTGATCATGCACTGATCACGTGACTGATCATGCACTGATCACGTGACTGATCATGCACTGATCACGTGGCTGATCATGCACTGATCACCTGACTGATCATGCACTGATCACGTGACTGATCATGCACTGATCACATGGCTATCATGCACTGATCACGTGGCTGATCATGCACTGATCACGTGGCTGATCATGCACTGATACGTGACTGAGCATGGACTGATCACATGACTATCATGTAGTGATCACGTGACTTAATGGCGCTGATCATGTGACTGATCATGCACTGATCATGTTTGCTATCATACACTGATCATGTGCCTCTGGAGGCAATAAACAAAGAGCTGAGTAGGCACGAATCAAACAGTCAGCAGGCAATAATCATGGAACTCAGCTGTGAGGAATCATGCTGCTCAGCTGGCAATAATCAAGCAGCTGAGCAGGCAGGAATTACGCAGCACAGCTGGCAATTGTCAAGCAGATGACAGGCAGGAATCGTGCAGCTCAGCTGGCAATTGTCAAGCAGATGAGCAGACAGTAATCACGCAGCTCAGCAGGCCCTGATCACGTGACTGAGCATGCACTGTTCACGTGGCTGATCATACACTGATCACGTGATGATCATGCACTGATCACTTGGATATCATGCACTGATCACGTGGCTGATCATACACTGTTCACGTGTCTGACCATGCACTGATCACGTGGCTGATCATACACTGCTCACGTAACTGATCATGCACTGATCACGTGGCTATCATGCACTGATCACGTGGCTGAACATGCACTGTTCACGTGGCTGATCACACACCTGTCACGTGACATATCATGCACTGATCACGTGGCACTCATGCACTGATCACGTGGCTGATCATACTCTGCTCACGTAACTCATCATGCACACATCACGTGGCTATCATGCACTGCTCACGTGGCTCGTCATGGAATGATCACGTAGCTACCATATACTGGTCACGTGACTGATCATGCACTGATCACGTAAATGATCATGCACTGATCACGTGACTGATCATGCACTGATCACGTGGCTGATCATGCACTGATCACGTGGCTGATCATGCACTGATCACGTGGCTACCATGTACTGGTCACGTGACTGATCATGCACTGATCACGTGCTGATCATGCACTGATCACGTGGCTATCATGCACTGATCACGTGGCTGATCATGCACTGATCACGTGACTGATCATGCACTGATCACGTGACTGATCATGCACTGATCACGTGGCTATCATGCACTGATCACGTGGCTGATCATGCACTGATCACGTGGCTGATCATGCACTGATCACGTGACTGATCATGCACTGATCACGTGGCTATCATGCACTGATGTGGCTGATCATGCAATGATCACGTAGCTACCATGTACTGATCACGTGACTGATCATGCACTGATCACGTGACTGATCATGCACTGATCACGTGGCTATCATGCACTGATCACGTGACTGATCATGCACTGATCACGTCTATATCATGCACTGATCACGTGACTGATCATGCACTGATCACGTGGCTGATCATGCACTGATCACGTGACTGATCATGCACTGATCACGTGGCTGATCATGCACTGATCACGTGACTGATCATGCACTGTGACTGATCATGCACTGATCACGTGACTGATCATGCACTGATCACGTGGCTATCATGCACTACTCACGTGGCTGATCATGCAATGATCATGTAGCTACCATGTACTGGTCACGTGACTGATCATACACCCATCAGGTGACTGATCATGCACTGATCACGTGGCTATCATGCACTGATCACGTGGCTGATCATGCACTGATCACGTGCCTGATCATGCACTGATCACGTGACTGATCATGAACACGTGGCTGATCATGCACTGATCACGTGTGATCATGCACTGATCACGTGGCTGATCATGCACTGATACCGTGACTGAGCATGGACTGATCACATGACTATCATGTAGTGATCACGTGACTTAATGGCGCTGATCATGTGACTGATCATGCGCTGATCATGTTTGCTATCATACACTGATCATGTGCCTCTGGAGGCAATAAACAAAGAGCTGAGTAGGCACGAATCAAACAGTCAGCAGGCAATAATCATGGAACTCAGGTGTGAGGAATCATGCTGCTCAGCTGGCAATAATCAAGCAGCTGAGCAGGCAGGAATTACGCAGCACAGCTGGCAATTGTCAAGCAGATGACAGGCAGGAATCGTGCAGCTCAGCTGGCAATTGTCAAGCAGATGAGCAGACAGTAATCACGCAGCTCAGCAGGCCCTGATCACGTGACTGAGCATGCACTGTTCACGTGGCTGATCATACACTGATCACGTGACTGATCATGCACTGATCACGTGGCTATCATGCACTGATCACGTGGCTGATCATACACTGTTCACGTGTCTGACCATGCACTGATCACGTGGCTGATCATACACTGCTCACGTAACTGATCATGCACTGATCACGTGGCTGATCATGCACTGATCACGTGGCTGATCATGCACTGATCACGTGGCTGATCATGCACTGATCACGTGACTGATCATGCACTGATCACTGGCTATCATGCACTGATCACTGGCTATCATGCACTGATCACGTGGCTGATCATCACTGATCACGTGACTGATCATGCACTGATCACGTCTATATCATGCACTGATCACGTGACTGATCATGCACTGATCACGTGGATGATCATGCACTGATCATGTGACTGATCATGCACTGATCACGTGGCTATCATGCACTGATCACGTGGCTGATCATGCACTGATCACGTGACTGATCACGTGACTGATCATGCACTGATATGATCATGCACTGATCACGTGACTGATCATGCACTGATCACGTGGCTGATCATGCACTGATCACGTGACTGATCATGCACTGATCACGTGGCTATCATGCACTGCTCACGTGGCTGATCATGCACTGATCACGTAGCTACCATGCACTGATCACGTGACTGATCATGCACTGATCACGTGACTGATCATGCACTGATCACGTGGCTGATCATGCACTGATCACGTGGCTGATCATGCACTGATCACGTGACTGATCATGCACTGATCACGTGACTGATCATGCACTGATCACGTGACTGATCATGCACTGATCACGTGCCTGATCATGCACTGATCACGTGACTGATCATGCACTGATCACGATCATGCACTGATCACGTGGCTGATCATGCACTGATCACGTGGCTGATCATGCACTGATACCGTGACTGAGCATGGACTGATCACATGACTATCATGTAGTGATCACGTGACTTAATGGCGCTGATCATGTGACTGATCATGCACTGATCATGTTTGCTATCATACACTGATCATGTGCCTCTGGAGGCAATAAACAAAGAGCTGAGTAGGCACGAATCAAACAGTCAGCAGGCAATAATCATGGAACTCAGCTGTGAGGAATCATGCTGCTCAGCTGGCAATAATCAAGCAGCTGAGCAGGCAGGAATTACGCAGCACAGCTGGCAATTGTCAAGCAGATGACAGGCAGGAATCGTGCAGCTCAGCTGGCAATTGTCAAGCAGATGAGCAGACAGTAATCACGCAGCTCAGCAGGCCCTGATCACGTGACTGAGCATGCACTGTTCACGTGGCTGATCATACACTGATCACGTGATGATCATGCACTGATCACTTGGATATCATGCACTGATCACGTGGCTGATCATACACTGTTCACGTGTCTGACCATGCACTGATCACGTGGCTGATCATACACTGCTCACGTAACTGATCATGCACTGATCACGTGGCTATCATGCACTGATCACGTGGCTGAACATGCACTGTTCACGTGGCTGATCACACACCTGTCACGTGACATATCATGCACTGATCACGTGGCACTCATGCACTGATCACGTGGCTGATCATACTCTGCTCACGTAACTCATCATGCACACATCACGTGGCTATCATGCACTGCTCACGTGGCTCGTCATGGAATGATCACGTAGCTACCATATACTGGTCACGTGACTGATCATGCACAGATCACGTAAATGATCATGCACTGTTCACGTGACTGATCATGCACTGATCACGTGGCTGATCATGCACTGATCACGTGGCTGATCATGCAATGATCACGTAGCAACCATGTACTGGTCACGTGACTGATCATGCACTGATCACGTGACTGATCATGCACTGATCACGTGGCTATCATGCACTGATCACGTGGCTGATCATGCACTGATCACGTGACTGATCATGCACTGATCACGTGACTGATCATGCACTGATCACGTGGCTATCATGCACTGATCACGTGGCTGATCATGCACTGATCACGTGGCTGATCATGCACTGATCACGTGACTGATCATGCACTGATCACGTGACTATCATGCACTGATCACGTGGCTATCATGCACTGATCACGTGGCTGATCATGCACTGATCACGTGCTACCATGTACTGGTCACGTGACTGATCATGCACTGATCACGTGACTGATCATGCACTGATCACGTGGCTATCATGCACTGATCACGTGCTGATCATGCACTGATCACGTCTATATCATGCACTGATCACGTGACTGATCATGCACTGATCACGTGGCTGATCATGCACTGATCACGTGACTGATCATGCACTGATCACGTGGCTGATCATGCACTGATCACGTGACTCATGCACTGATCACGTGACTGATCATGCACTGATCACGTGACTGATCATGCACTGATCACGTGGCTATCATGCACTACTCACGTGGCTGATCATGCAATGATCATGTAGCTACCATGTACAGTCACGTGACTGATCATACACCCATCAGGTGACTGATCATGCACTGATCACGTGGCTATCATGCACTGATCACGTGGCTGATCATGCACTGATCACGTGCCTGATCATGCACTGATCACGTGACTGATCATGCACTGATCACGTGGCTATCATGCACTGATCACCTGGCTGATCATGCACTGATCACGTGGCTGATCATGCACTGATACCGTGACTGAGCATGGACTGATCACATGACTATCATGTAGTGATCACGTGACTTAATGCGCTGATCATGTGACTGATCATGCGCTGATCATGTTTGCTATCATACACTGATCATGTGCCTCTGGAGGCAATAAACAAAGAGCTGAGTAGGCACGAATCAAACAGTCAGCAGGCAATAATCATGGAACTCAGGTGTGAGGAATCATGCTGCTCAGCTGGCAATAATCAAGCAGCTGAGCAGGCAGGAATTGCAGCACAGCTGGCAATTGTCAAGCAGATGACAGGCAGGAATCGTGCAGCTCAGCTGGCAATTGTCAAGCAGATGAGCAGACAGTAATCACGCAGCTCAGCAGGCCCTGATCACGTGACTGAGCATGCACTGTTCACGTGGCTGATCATGCACTGATCACGTGACTGATCATGCACTGATCACGTGGCTATCATGCACTGATCACGTGGCTGATCATACACTGCTCGTGACTGATCATGCACTGATCACGTGGCTATCATGCACTGATCACGTGGCTGATCATGCACTGATCACGTGCTGATCATGCACTGATCACGTGGCTGATCATGCACTGATCACGTAACTGATCATGCACTGATCACGTGGCTGATCATGCACTGATCACGTGGCTATCATGCACTGATCACGTGGCTGATCATGCACTGATCACGTGACTGATCATGCACTGATCACTGGATCATGCACTGATCACTGGCTATCATGCACTGATCACGTGGCTGATCATGCACTGATCACGTGACTGATCATGCACTGATCACGTCTGATCATGCACTGATCACGTGACTGCCCATGCACTGATCACGTGGATGATCATGCACTGATCACGTGACTGATCATGCACTGATCACGTGGCTATCATGCACTGATCACGTGGCTGATCATGCACTGATCACGTGATGCCATGCACTGATCACGTGGCTGATCATGCACTGATCACGTGGCTGATCATGCACTGATCACGTGACATCATGCACTGATCACGTGACTGATCATGCACTGATCACGTGACTGATCATGCACTGATCACGTGGCTATCATGCACTACTCACGTGGCTGATCATGCAATGATCATGTAGCTACCATGTACAGGTCACGTGACTGATCATACACCCATCAGGTGACTGATCATGCACTGATCACGTGGCTATCATGCACTGATCACGTGGCTGATCATGCACTGATCACGTGCCTGATCATGCACTGATCACGTGACAAATCATGCACTGATCACGTGGCTATCATGCACTGATCACGTGGCTGATCATGCACTGATCACGTGGCTGATCATGCACTGATACCGTGACTGAGCATGGACTGATCACATGACTATCATGTAGTGATCACGTGACTTAATGGCGCTGATCATGTGACTGATCATGCACTGATCATGTTTGCTATCATACACTGATCATGTGCCTCTGGAGGCAATAAACAAAGAGCTGAGTAGGCACGAATCAAACAGTCAGCAGGCAATAATCATGGAACTCAGCTGTGAGGAATCATGCTGCTCAGCTGGCAATAATCAAGCAGCTGAGCAGGCAGGAATTACGCAGCACAGCTGGCAATTGTCAAGCAGATGACAGGCAGGAATCGTGCAGCTCAGCTGGCAATTGTCAAGCAGATGAGCAGACAGTAATCACGCAGCTCAGCAGGCCCAGATCACGTGACTGAGCATGCACTGTTCACGTGGCTGATCATACACTGATCACGTGACTGATCATGCACTGATCACGTGGCTATCATGCACTGATCACGTGGCTGATCATACACTGATCACGTGTCTGATCATGCACTGATCACGTGGCTATCATGCACTGATCACGTGGCTGATCATGCACTGATCACGTGGCTGATCATGCACTGATCACGTGGCTGATCATGCACTGATCACGTGACTGATCATGCACTGATCACGTGGCTGATCATGCACTGATCACGTGGCTATCATGCACTGATCACGTGCTGATCATGCACTGATCACGTGACTGATCATGCACTGATCACGTGGCTATCATGCACTCATCAACTGGCTATCATGCACTGATCACGTGGCTGATCATGCACTGATCACGTGACTGATCATGCACTGATCACGTCTATATCATGCACTGATCACATGACTGCCCATGCACTGATCACGTGGCTGATCATGCACTGATCATGTGACTGATCATGCACTGATCACGTGGCTATCATGCACTGATCACGTGGCTGATCATGCACTGATCACGTAGCTACCATGTACTGGTCACGTGACTGATCATGCACTGATCACGTAATTGATCATGCACTGATCACGTGACTGATCATGCACTGATCACGTGACTGATCATGCACTGATCACGTGACTGATCATGCACTGATCACGTGGCTATCATGCACTACTCACGTGGCTGATCATGCAATGATCATGTAGCTACCATGTACTGGTCACGTGACTGATCATACACCCATCAGGTGACTGATCATGCACTGATCACGTGGCTATCATGCACTGATCACGTGGCTGATCATGCACTGATCACGTGCCTGATCATGCACTGATCACGTGACTGATCATGCACTGATCACGTGGCTGATCATGCACTGATCACGTGGCTGATCATGCACTGATCACGTGGCTGATCATGCACTGATACCGTGACTGAGCATGGACTGATCACATGACTATCATGTAGTGATCACGTGACTTAATGGCGCTGATCATGTGACTGATCATGCACTGATCATGTTTGCTATCATACACTGATCATGTGCCTCTGGAGGCAATAAACAAAGAGCTGAGTAGGCACGAATCAAACAGTCAGCAGGCAATAATCATGGAACTCAGGTGTGAGGAATCATGCTGCTCAGCTGGCAATAATCAAGCAGCTGAGCAGGCAGGAATTACGCAGCACAGCTGGCAATTGTCAAGCAGATGACAGGCAGGAATCGTGCAGCTCAGCTGGCAATTGTCAAGCAGATGAGCAGACAGTAATCACGCAGCTCAGCAGGCCCAGATCACGTGACTGAGCATGCACTGTTCACGTGGCTGATCATACACTGATCACGTGACTGATCATGCACTGATCACGTGGCTATCATGCACTGATCACGTGGCTGATCATACACTGATCACGTGACTGATCATGCACTGATCACGTGGCTATCATGCACTGATCACGTGGCTGATCATGCACTGATCACGTGGCTGATCATGCACTGATCACGTGGCTGATCATGCACTGATCACGTGACTGATCATGCACTGATCACGTGGCTGATCATGCACTGATCACGTGGCTATCATGCACTGATCACGTGGCTGATCATGCACTGATCACGTGACTGATCATGCACTGATCACTGGCTATCATGCACTCATCACTGGCTATCATGCACTGATCACGTGGCTGATCATGCACTGATCACGTGACTGATCATGCACTGATCACGTGATATCATGCACTGATCACGTGACTGATCATGCACTGATCACGTGGATGATCATGCACTGATCACGTGACTGATCATGCACTGATCACGTGGCTATCATGCACTGATCACGTGGCTGATCATGCACTGATCACGTAGCTACCATGTACTGATCACGTGACTGATCATGCACTGATCACGTGGCTGATCATGCACTGATCACGTGGCTATCATGCACTGATCACGTGGCTGATCATGCATGATCACGTAGCTATCATGCACTGATCACGTGACTGATCATGCACTGATCACGTAACTGATCATGCACTGATCACGTGGCTGATCATGCACTGATCACGTGGCTGATCATGCACTGATCACGTGACTGATCATGCACTGATCACGTGGCTATCATGCACTGATCACGTGGCTGATCATGCACTGATCACGTAGCTACCATGTACTGGTCACGTGACTGATCATGCACTGATCACGTGACTGATCATGCACTGATCACGTGGCTATCATGCACTGATCACGTGGCTGATCATGCACTGATCACGTGACTGATCATGCACTGATCACGTGACTGATCATGCACTGATCACGTGGCTATCATGCACTGATCACGTGGCTGATCATGCACTGATCACGTGGCTATCATGCACTGATCACGTGGCTGATCATGCACTGATCACGTGACTGATCATGCACTGATCACTGGCTATCATGCACTGATCACTGGCTGATCATGCACTGATCACGTGGCTGATCATGCACTGATCACGTGACTGATCATGCACTGATCACGTGATATCATGCACTGATCACGTGACTGATCATGCACTGATCACGTGATGATCATGCACTGATCACGTGACTGATCATGCACTGATCACGTGGCTATCATGCACTGATCACGTGGCTGATCATGCACTGATCACGTGCTATCATGCACTGATCACGTGACTGATCATGCACTGATCACGTGGCTGATCATGCACTGATCACGTGACTGATCATGCACTGATCACGTGACTGATCATGCACTGATCACGTGACTGATCATGCACTGATCACGTGGCTATCATGCACTACTCACGTGGCTGATCATGCAATGATCATGTAGCTACCATGTACTGGTCACGTGACTGATCATACACCCATCAGGTGACTGATCATGCACTGATCACGTGGCTATCATGCACTGATCACGTGGCTGATCATGCACTGATCACGTGCCTGGTCATGCACTGATCACGTGACTGATCATGCACTGATCACGTGGCTGATCATGCACTGATCACTGATCATGCACTGATCACGTGGCTGATCATGCACTGATACCGTGACTGAGCATGGACTGATCACATGACTATCATGTAGTGATCACGTGACTTAATGGCGCTGATCATGTGACTGATCATGCGCTGATCATGTTTGCTATCATACACTGATCATGTGCCTCTGGAGGCAATAAACAAAGAGCTGAGTAGGCACGAATCAAACAGTCAGCAGGCAATAATCATGGAACTCAGCTGTGAGGAATCATGCTGCTCAGCTGGCAATAATCAAGCAGCTGAGCAGGCAGGAATTACGCAGCACAGCTGGCAATTGTCAAGCAGATGACAGGCAGGAATCGTGCAGCTCAGCTGGCAATTGTCAAGCAGATGAGCAGACAGTAATCACGCAGCTCAGCAGGCCCAGATCACGTGACTGAGCATGCACTGTTCACGTGGCTGATCATACACTGATCACGTGACTGATCATGCACTGATCACGTGGCTATCATGCACTGATCACGTGGCTGATCATACACTGATCACGTGGCTGATCATGCACTGATCACGTGGCTGATCATGCACTGATCACGTGGCTGATCATGCACTGATCACGTGGCTGATCATGCACTGATCACGTGGCTGATCATGCACTGATCACGTGGCTGATCATGCACTGATCACGTGGCTGATCATGCACTGATCACGTGGCTATCATGCACTGATCACGTGGCTGATCATGCACTGATCACGTGACTGATCATGCACTGATCACGTGGCTATCATGCACTGATCACTGGCTATCATGCACTGATCACGTGGCTGATCATGCACTGATCACGTGACTGATCATGCACTGATCACGTCTATATCATGCACTGATCACGTGACTGATCATGCACTGATCACGGATGATCATGCACTGATCATGTGACTGATCATGCACTGATCACGTGGCTATCATGCACTGATCACGTGGCTGATCATGCACTGATCACGTAGCTACCATGTACTGATCACGTGACTGATCATGCACTGATCACGTGGCTGATCATGCACTGATCACGTGGCTATCATGCACTGATCACGTGGCTGATCATGCACTGATCACGTGCTATCATGCACTGATCACGTGACTGATCATGCACTGATCACGTAATTGATCATGCACTGATCACGTGGCTGATCATGCACTGATCACGTGACTGATCATGCACTGATCACGTGACTGATCATGCACTGATCACGTGGCTATCATGCACTGATCACGTGGCTGATCATGCACTGATCACGTAGCTATCATGCACTGTCACGTGACTGATCATGCACTGATCACGTGACTGATCATGCACTGATCACGTGGCTATCATGCACTGATCACGTGGCTGATCATGCACTGATCACGTGACTGATCATGCACTGATCACGTGACTGATCATGCACTGATCACGTGGCTGATCATGCACTGATCACGTGGCTGATCATGCACTGATCACGTGGCTATCATGCACTGATCACGTGGCTGATCATGCACTGATCACGTGACTGATCATGCACTGATCACGTGGCTATCATGCACTGATCACTGGCTATCATGCACTGATCACGTGGCTGATCATGCACTGATCACGTGACTGATCATGCACTGATCACGTGATATCATGCACTGATCACGTGACTGATCATGCACTGATCACGTGGTGATCATACACTGATCACGTGACTGATCATGCACTGATCACGTGGCTATCATGCACTGATCACGTGGCTGATCATGCACTGATCACGTGGCCATGCACTGATCACGTGACTGATCATGCACTGATCACGTGACTGATCATGCACTGATCACGTGACTGATCATGCACTGATCACGTGACTGATCATGCACTGATCACGTGACTGATCATGCACTGATCACGTGGCTATCATGCACTACTCACGTGGCTGATCATGCACTGATCATGTGCTACCATGTACTGGTCACGTGACTGATCATACACATCACGTGACTGATCATGCACTGATCACGTGGCTATCATGCACTGATCACGTGGCTGATCATGCACTGATCACGTGACTGATCATGCACTGATCATGGCTATCATGCACTGATCACGTGGCTGATCATGCACTGATCACGTGGCTGATCATGCACTGATACCGTGACTGAGCATGGACTGATCACATGACTATCATGTAGTGATCACGTGACTTAATGGCGCTGATCATGTGACTGATCATGCACTGATCATGTTTGCTATCATACACTGATCATGTGCCTCTGGAGGCAATAAACAAAGAGCTGAGTAGGCACGAATCAAACAGTCAGCAGGCAATAATCATGGAACTCAGGTGTGAGGAATCATGCTGCTCAGCTGGCAATAATCAAGCAGCTGAGCAGGCAGGAATTCGCAGCACAGCTGGCAATTGTCAAGCAGATGACAGGCAGGAATCGTGCAGCTCAGCTGGCAATTGTCAAGCAGATGAGCAGACAGTAATCACGCAGCTCAGCAGGCCCTGATCACGTGACTGAGCATGCACTGTTCACGTGGCTGATCATACACTGATCACGTGACTGATCATGCACTGATCACGTGGCTATCATGCACTGATCACGTGGCTGATCATACACTGATCACGTGACTGATCATGCACTGATCACGTGGCTATCATGCACTGATCACGTGGCTGATCATGCACTGATCACGTGGCTGATCATGCACTGATCACGTGGCTGATCATGCACTGATCACGTGGCTGATCATGCACTGATCACGTGGCTGATCATGCACTGATCACGTGACTGATCATGCACTGATCACTGGCTATCATGCACTGATCACTGGCTATCATGCACTGATCACGTGGCTGATCATGCACTGATCAGACTGATCATGCACTGATCACGTGATATCATGCACTGATCACGTGACTGATCATGCACTGATCACGTGGCTGATCATGCACTGATCACGTGACTGATCATGCACTGATCACGTGGCTATCATGCACTGATCAGGCTGATCATGCAATGATCACGTGCTACCATGTACTGGTCACGTGACTGATCATGCACTGATCACGTGGCTGATCATGCACTGATCACGTGGCTATCATGCACTGATCACGTGGCTGATCATGCTGATCACGTGCTATCATGCACTGATCACGTGACTGATCATGCACTGATCACGTAATTGATCATGCACTGATCACGTGGCTGATCATGCACTGATCACGTGGCTGATCATGCACTGATCACGTGACTGATCATGCACTGATCACGTGGCTATCATGCACTGATCACGTGGCTGATCATGCACTGATCACGTGGCTACCATGCACTGATCACGTGACTGATCATGCACTGATCACGTGAATGATCATGCACTGATCACGTGGCTATCATGCACTGATCACGTGGCTGATCATGCACTGATCACGTGCTGATCATGCACTGATCACGTGACTGATCATGCACTGATCACGTGGCTATCATGCACTGATCACGTGGCTGATCATGCACTGATCACGTGGCTATCATGCACTGATCACGTGGCTGATCATGCACTGATCACGTGACTGATCATGCACTGATCACGTGCTATCATGCACTGATCACTGGCTATCATGCACTGATCACGTGGCTGATCATGCACTGATCACGTGACTGATCATGCACTGATCACGTGATATCATGCACTGATCACGTGACTGATCATGCACTGATCACGTGGATGATCATACACTGATCACGTGACTGATCATGCACTGATCACGTGGCTATCATGCACTGATCACGGCTGATCATGCACTGATCACGTGCTCATGCACTGATCACGTGGCTGATCATGCACTGATCACGTGGCTGATCATGCACTGATCACGTGACTGATCATGCACTGATCACGTGACTGATCATGCACTGATCACGTGACTGATCATGCACTGATCACGTGGCTATCATGCACTACTCACGTGGCTGATCATGCAATGATCATGTAGCTACCATGTAGGTCACGTGACTGATCATACACCCATCAGGTGACTGATCATGCACTGATCACGTGGCTATCATGCACTGATCACGTGGCTGATCATGCACTGATCACGTGCCTGGTCATGCACTGATCACGTGACTGATCATGCACTGATCACGTGGCTGATCATGCACTGATCACGTGGCTGATCATGCACTGATCACGTGGCTGATCATGCACTGATACCGTGACTGAGCATGGACTGATCACATGACTATCATGTAGTGATCACGTGACTTAATGGCGCTGATCATGTGACTGATCATGCACTGATCATGTTTGCTATCATACACTGATCATGTGCCTCTGGAGGCAATAAACAAAGAGCTGAGTAGGCACGAATCAAACAGTCAGCAGGCAATAATCATGGAACTCAGGTGTGAGGAATCATGCTGCTCAGCTGGCAATAATCAAGCAGCTGAGCAGGCAGGAATTACGCAGCACAGCTGGCAATTGTCAAGCAGATGACAGGCAGGAATCGTGCAGCTCAGCTGGCAATTGTCAAGCAGATGAGCAGACAGTAATCACGCAGCTCAGCAGGCCCAGATCACGTGACTGAGCATGCACTGTTCACGTGGCTGATCATACACTGATCACGTGACTGATCATGCACTGATCACGTGGCTATCATGCACTGATCACGTGGCTGATCATACACTGTTCACGTGTCTGATCATGCACTGATCACGTGGCTGATCATGCACTGATCACGTGGCTGATCATGCACTGATCACGTGGCTGATCATGCACTGATCACGTGGCTGATCATGCACTGATCACGTGGCTGATCATGCACTGATCACGTGGCTGATCATGCACTGATCACGTGGCTATCATGCACTGATCACGTGGCTGATCATACACTGATCACGTGACTGATCATGCACTGATCACGTGGCTATCATGCACTGATCACGTGGCTATCATGCACTGATCACGTGGCTGATCATGCACTGATCAGACTGATCATGCACTGATCACGTCTATATCATGCATCCTGACTGATCATGCACTGATCACGGATGATCATGCACTGATCACGTGACTGATCACACTGATCATCACGGCTGATCACATCACTGTCATCAGGTATGATCATGCACTTCACGTGGCTGATCATGCACTGATCACGTGGCTGATCATGCACTGATCACGTGGCTGATCATGCACTGATCACGTGGCTATCATGCACTGATCACGTGACTGATCATGACTGATCATGCTGATCATGCACTGATCACTGCTGATCATGCACTGATCACGTGACTGATCATGCACTGATCACGTGACTGATCATGCACTGATCACGTGGCTATCATGCACTGCTCACGTGGCTGATCATGCAATGATCACGTAGCTACCATGTACTGGTCACGTGACTGATCATGCACTGATCACGTGACTGATCATGCACTGATCACGTGGCTATCATGCACTGATCACGTGGCTGATCATGCACTGATCACGTGACTGATCATGCACTGATCACGTGGCTGATCATGCACTGATCACGTGGCTGATCATGCACTGATCACGTGGCTGATCATGCACTGATCACGTGACTGATCATGCACTGATCACGTGACTGATCATGCACTGATCACGTGCTATCATGCACTGATCACGTGGCTGATCATGCACTGATCACGTGGCTGATCATGCACTGATACCGTGACTGAGCATGGACTGATCACATGACTATCATGTAGTGATCACGTGACTTAATGGCGCTGATCATGTGACTGATCATGCACTGATCATGTTTGCTATCATACACTGATCATGTGCCTCTGGAGGCAATAAACAAAGAGCTGAGTAGGCACGAATCAAACAGTCAGCAGGCAATAATCATGGAACTCAGGTGAGGAATCATGCTGCTCAGCTGGCAATAATCAAGCAGCTGAGCAGGCAGGAATTACGCAGCACAGCTGGCAATTGTCAAGCAGATGACAGGCAGGAATCGTGCAGCTCAGCTGGCAATTGTCAAGCAGATGAGCAGACAGTAATCACGCAGCTCAGCAGGCCCTGATCACGTGACTGAGCATGCACTGTTCACGTGGCTGATCATACACTGATCACGTGATTGATCATGCACTGATCACTTGGATATCATGCACTGATCACGTGGCTGATCATACACTGTTCACGTGTCTGACCATGCACTGATCACGTGGCTGATCATACACTGCTCACGTAACTGATCATGCACTGATCACGTGGCTATCATGCACTGATCACGTGGCTGAACATGCACTGATCTCGTGGCTATCATGCACTGATCACGTGACTGATCATGCACTGATCACGTGACTGATCATGCACTGATCACGTGGCTGATCATGCACTGATCACGTGGCTGATCATACATGATCACGTGACTGATCATGCACTGATCACGTGGCTATCATGCACTGATCACGTGGCTATCATGCACTGATCACGTGGCTATCATGCACTGATCACGTGGCTGATCATGCACTATCACGTGACTGATCATGCACTGATCACGTGACTGATCATGCACTGATCACGTGGCTATCATGCACTGATCACGTGGCTGATCATGCACTGATCACGTAGCTACCATGTACTGGTCACGTGACTGATCATGCACTGATCACGTAATTGATCATGCACTGATCACGTGACTGATCATGCACTGATCACGTGACTGATCATGCACTGATCACGTGACTGATCATGCACTGATCACGTGGCTATCATGCACTCACGTGGCTGATCATGCACTGATCACGTGGCTACATGCACTGATCACGTGACTGATCATGCACTGATCACGTGACTGATCATGCACTGATCACGTGGCTGATCATGCACTGATCACGTGGCTGATCATGCACTGATCACGTGACTGATCATGCACTGATCACGTGACTGATCATGCACTGATCACGTGGCTATCATGCACTGATCACGTGGCTGATCATGCACTGATCACGTGGCTGATCATGCACTGATCACATGACTGATCATGCACTGATCACGTGACTGATCATGCACTGATCACGTGGCTATCATGCACTGATCACGTGGCTGATCATGCAATGATCATGTAGCTACCATGTACTGGTCACGTGACTGATCATGCACTGATCACGTGACTGATCATGCACTGATCACGTGGCTATCATGCACTGATCACGTGGCTGATCATGCACTGATCACGTGCTGATCATGCACTGATCACGTGACTGATCATGCACTGATCACGTGGCTGATCATGCACTGATCACGTGGCTGATCATGCACTGATCACGTGGCTGATCATGCACTGATCACGTGACTGATCATGCACTGATCACGTGACTGATCATGCACTGATCACGTGGCTATCATGCACTACTCACGTGGCTGATCATCAACTGATCATGTAGCTATCATGCACTGGTCACGTGACTGATCATGCACTGATCAGGTGACTGATCATGCACTGATCACGTATATCATGCACTGATCACATGACTGCCCATGCACTGATCACGTGGATGATCATACACTAATCATGTGACAGATCATGCACTGATCACGTGGCTGATCATGCACTGATACCGTGACTGAGCATGGACTGATCACATGACTATCATGTAGTGATCACGTGACTTAATGGCGCTGATCATGTGACTGATCATGCGCTGATCATGTTTGCTATCATACACTGATCATGTGCCTCTGGAGGCAATAAACAAAGAGCTGAGTAGGCACGAATCAAACAGTCAGCAGGCAATAATCATGGAACTCAGGTGTGAGGAATCATGCTGCTCAGCTGGCAATAATCAAGCAGCTGAGCAGGCAGGAATTACGCAGCACAGCTGGCAATTGTCAAGCAGATGACAGGCAGGAATCGTGCAGCTCAGCTGGCAATTGTCAAGCAGATGAGCAGACAGTAATCACGCAGCTCAGCAGGCCCAGATCACGTGACTGAGCATGCACTGTTCACGTGGCTGATCATACACTGATCACGTGACTGATCATGCACTGATCACGTGGCTATCATGCACTGATCACGTGGCTGATCATACACTGTTCACGTGTCTGACCATGCACTGATCACGTGGCTGATCATACACTGCTCACGTAACTGATCATGCACTGATCACGTGGCTGATCATGCACTGATCACGTGGCTGATCATGCACTGATCACGTGGCTGATCATGCACTGATCACGTGACTGATCATGCACTGATCACGTGGCTATCATGCACTGATCACGTGGCTATCATGCACTGATCACGTGGCTGATCATGCACTGATCACGTGACTGATCATGCACTGATCACGTCATCATGCACTGATCACGTGACTGATCATGCACTGATCACGTGGCTGATCATGCACTGATCACGTGACTGATCATGCACTGATCACGTGGCTATCATGCACTGATCACGTGGCTGATCATGCACTGATCACGTAGCTATCATGCTGGTCACGTGACTGATCATGCACTGATCACGTAATTGATCATGCACTGATCACGTGACTGATCATGCACTGATCACGTGACTGATCATGCACTGATCACGTGACTGATCATGCACTGATCACGTGACTATCATGCACTGCACGTGGCTGATCATGCACTGATCACGTAGCTACCATGTACTGGTCACGTGACTGATCATGCACTGATCACGTAACTGATCATGCTGATCACGTGGCTGATCATGCACTGATCACGTGGCTGATCATGCACTGATCACGTGACTGATCATGCACTGATCACGTGACTGATCATGCACTGATCACGTGACTGATCATGCACTGATCACGTGACTGATCATGCACTGATCACATGGCTATCATGAACTGATCACGTGGCTGATCATGCACTGATCACGTGGCTGATCATGCACTGATACCGTGACTGAGCATGGACTGATCACATGACTATCATGTAGTGATCACGTGACTTAATGGCGCTGATCATGTGACTGATCATGCACTGATCATGTTTGCTATCATACACTGATCATGTGCCTCTGGAGGCAATAAACAAAGAGCTGAGTAGGCACGAATATACAGTCAGCAGGCAATAATCATGGAACTCAGCTGTGAGGAATCATGCTGCTCAGCTGGCAATAATCAAGCAGCTGAGCAGGCAGGAATTACGCAGCACAGCTGGCAATTGTCAAGCAGATGACAGGCAGGAATCGTGCAGCTCAGCTGGCAATTGTCAAGCAGATGAGCAGACAGTAATCACGCAGCTCAGCAGGCCTGATCACGTGACTGAGCATGCACTGTTCACGTGGCTGATCATACACTGATCACGTGATGATCATGCACTGATCACTTGGATATCATGCACTGATCACGTGGCTGATCATACACTGTTCACGTGTCTGACCATGCACTGATCACGTGGCTGATCATACACTGCTCACGTAACTGATCATGCACTGATCACGTGGCTATCATGCACTGATCACGTGGCTGAACATGCACTGTTCACGTGGCTGATCACACACCTGTCACGTGACATATCATGCACTGATCACGTGGCACTCATGCACTGATCACGTGGCTGATCATACTCTGCTCACGTAACTGATCATGCACACATCACGTGGCTATCATGCACTGCTCACGTGGCTGTCATGGAATGATCACGTAGCTACCATATACTGGTCACGTGACTGATCATGCACTGATCACGTAAATGATCATGCACTGTTCACGTGACTGATCATGTACTGATCACGTGACTGATCATGCACTGATCACGTGGCTGATCATGCATGATCACGTGACTGATCATGCACTGATCACGTGGCTCTCATGCACTGATCACGTGGCTGATCATGCACTGATCACGTGGATATCATGCACTGATCACGTGGCTGATCACACACGTATCACGTGACTGATCATGCACTGATCACGTGGCTATCATGCACTGATCACGTGGCTATCATGCACTGATCACGTGGCTGATCGCAATGATCACGTAGCTATCATGTACTGATCACGTGACTGATCATGCACTGATCACGTGGCTGATCATGCACTGATCACGTGACTGATCATGCACTGTCACGTGACTGATCATGCACTGATCACGTGACTGATCATGCACTGATCACGTGGCTATCATGCACTGCTCACGTGGCTGATCATGCACTGATCACGTAGCTACCATGCACTGGTCACGTGACTGATCATGCACTGATCACGTGACTGATCATGCACTGATCACGTGGCTGATCATGCACTGATCACGTGGCTGATCATGCACTGATCACGTGACTGATCATGCACTGATCACGTGACTGATCATGCACTGATCACGTGGCTATCATGCACTGATCACGTGGCTGATCATGCACTGATCACGTGCCTGATCATGCACTGATCACATGACTGATCATGCACTGATCACGTGACTGATCATGCACTGATCACGTGGCTATCATGCACTGATCACGTGGCTGATCATGCACTGATCACGTAGCTACCATGCACTGGTCAGTGTGACTGATCATGCACTGATCACGTGACTGATCATGCACTGATCACGTGGCTATCATGCACTGATCACGTGGCTGATCATGCACTGATCACGTGCCTGATCATGCACTGATCACGTGACTGATCATGCACTGATCACGTGGCTATCATGCACTGATCACGTGGCTGATCATGCACTGATCACGTGGCTGATCATGCACTGATCACGTGACTGATCATGCACTGATCACGTGACTGATCATGCACTGATCACGTGGCTATCATGCACTACTCACGTGGCTGATCATGCAATGATCATGTAGCTACCATGTACAGGTCACGTGAATGATCATACACCCATCAGGTGACTGATCATGCACTGATCACGTGGCTATCATGCACTGATCACGAGACTGATCATGCACTGATCACGTCTATATCATGCACTGATCACATGACTGCCCATGCACTGATCACGTGGATGATCATACACTGATCATGTGACAGATCATGCACTGATCACGTGGCTGATCATGCACTGATACCGTGACTGAGCATGGACTGATCACATGACTATCATGTAGTGATCACGTGACTTAATGGCGCTGATCATGTGACTGATCATGCACTGATCATGTTTGCTATCATACACTGATCATGTGCCTCTGGAGGCAATAAACAAAGAGCTGAGTAGGCACGAATCAAACAGTCAGCAGGCAATAATCATGGAACTCAGGTGTGAGGAATCATGCTGCTCAGCTGGCAATAATCAAGCAGCTGAGCAGGCAGGAATTCGCAGCACAGCTGGCAATTGTCAAGCAGATGACAGGCAGGAATCGTGCAGCTCAGCTGGCAATTGTCAAGCAGATGAGCAGACAGTAATCACGCAGCTCAGCAGGCCCTGATCACGTGACTGAGCATGCACTGTTCACGTGGCTGATCATACACTGATCACGTGACTGATCATGCACTGATCACGTGGCTATCATGCACTGATCACGTGGCTGATCATACACTGATCACGTGACTGATCATGCACTGATCACGTGGCTATCATGCACTGATCACTGGCTGATCATGCACTGATCACGTGGCTGATCATGCACTGATCACGTGGCTGATCATGCACTGATCACGTCTATATCATGCACTGATCACGTGACTGATCATGCACTGATCACGTGATGATCATACACTGATCACGTGACTGATCATGCACTGATCACGTGGCTATCATGCACTGATCACGTGGCTGATCATGCACTGATCACGTGCTACCATGCACTGATCACGTGACTGATCATGCACTGATCACGTGATTGATCATGCACTGATCACGTGACTGATCATGCACTGATCACGTGACTGATCATGCACTGATCACGTGACTGATCATGCACTGATCACGTGGCTATCATGCACTGCTCACGTGGCTGATCATGCACTGATCACGTAGCTACCATGTACTGGTCACGTGACTGATCATGCACTGATCACGTGACTGATCATGCACTGATCACGTGGCTGATCATGCACTGATCACGTGGCTGATCATGCACTGATCACGTGACTGATCATGCACTGATCACGTGACTGATCATGCACTGATCACGTGACTGATCATGCACTGATCACGTGCCTGATCATGCACTGATCACGTGACAAATCATGCACTGATCACATGGCTATCATGCACTGATCACGTGGCTGATCATGCACTGATCACGTGGCTGATCATGCACTGATACCGTGACTGAGCATGGACTGATCACATGACTATCATGTAGTGATCACGTGACTTAATGGCGCTGATCATGTGACTGATCATGCACTGATCATGTTTGCTATCATACACTGATCATGTGCCTCTGGAGGCAATAAACAAAGAGCTGAGTAGGCACGAATCAAACAGTCAGCAGGCAATAATCATGGAACTCAGCTGTGAGGAATCATGCTGCTCAGCTGGCAATAATCAAGCAGCTGAGCAGGCAGGAATTACGCAGCACAGCTGGCAATTGTCAAGCAGATGACAGGCAGGAATCGTGCAGCTCAGCTGGCAATTGTCAAGCAGATGAGCAGACAGTAATCACGCAGCTCAGCAGGCCCTGATCACGTGACTGAGCATGCACTGTTCACGTGGCTGATCATACACTGATCACGTGATGATCATGCACTGATCACTTGGATATCATGCACTGATCACGTGGCTGATCATACACTGTTCACGTGTCTGACCATGCACTGATCACGTGGCTGATCATACACTGCTCACGTAACTGATCATGCACTGATCACGTGGCTATCATGCACTGATCACGTGGCTGAACATGCACTGTTCACGTGGCTGATCACACACCTGTCACGTGACATATCATGCACTGATCACGTGGCACTCATGCACTGATCACGTGGCTGATCATACTCTGCTCACGTAACTCATCATGCACACATCACGTGGCTATCATGCACTGCTCACGTGGCTCGTCATGGAATGATCACGTAGCTACCATATACTGGTCACGTGACTGATCATGCACAGATCACGTAAATGATCATGCACTGTTCACGTGACTGATCATGTACTGATCACGTGACTGATCATGCACTGATCACGTGGCTATCATGCTCTGCTCACGTGGCTGATCATGCAATGATCACGTAGCAACCATGTACTGGTCACGTGACTGATCATGCACTGATCACGTAATTGATCCTGCACTGATCACGTGGCTCATCATGCACTGATCACGTGGCTGATCACACATGTATCACGTGACTGATCATGCACTGATCACGTGGCTCTCATGCACTGATCACGTGGCTATCATGCACTGATCACGTGGATATCATGCACTGATCACGTGGCTGATCACACACGTATCACATGACTGATCATGCACTGATCACGTGGCTATCATGCACTGATCACGTGGCTATCATGCACTGATCACGTGGCTGATCATGCAATGATCACGTAGCTACCATGTACTGATCACGTGACTGATCATGCACTGATCACGTAATTGATCATGCACTGATCACGTGACTGATCATGCACTGATCACGTGACTGATCATGCACTGATCACGTGACTGATCATGCACTGATCACGTGGCTATCATGCACTGATCACGTGGCTGATCATGCACTGATCACGTAGCTACCATGCACTGATCACGTGACTGATCATGCACTGATCACGTAATTGATCATGCACTGATCACGTGGCTGATCATGCACTGATCACGTGGCTGATCATGCACTGATCACGTGACTGATCATGCACTGATCACGTGACTGATCATGCACTGATCACGTGGCTATCATGCACTGATCACGTGGCTGATCATGCACTGATCACGTGCCTGATCATGCACTGATCACATGACTGATCATGCACTGATCACGTGACTGATCATGCACTGATCACGTGGCTATCATGCACTATCACGTGGCTGATCATGCAATGATCACGTAGCTACCATGTACTGGTCACGTGACTGATCATGCACTGATCACGTGACTGATCATGCACTGATCACGTGGCTATCATGCACTGATCACGTGGCTGATCATGCACTGATCACGTGACTGATCATGCACTGATCACGTGACTGATCATGCACTGATCACGTGGCTATCATGCACTGATCACGTGGCTGATCATGCACTGATCACGTGGCTGATCATGCACTGATCACGTGACTGATCATGCACTGATCACGTGACTGATCATGCACTGATCACGTGGCTATCATGCACTGATCACGTGGCTGATCATGCACTGATCACGTAGCTACCATGCACTGGTCACGTGACTGATCATGCACTGATCACGTGACTGATCATGCACTGATCACGTGGCTATCATGCACTGATCACGTGACTGATCATGCACTGATCACGTCTATATCATGCACTGATCACGTGACTATCATGCACTGATCACGTGGCTGATCATGCACTGATCATGTGACTGATCATGCACTGATCACGTGGCTGATCATGCACTGATCACGTGACTGATCATGCACTGATCACGTGGTGATCATGCACTGATCACGTGACTGATCATGCACTGATCACGTGGCTATCATGCACTACTCACGTGGCTGATCATGCAATGATCATGTAGCTACCATGTACTGGTCACGTGACTGATCATACACCCATCAGGTGACTGATCATGCACTGATCACGTGGCTATCATGCACTGATCACGTGGCTGATCATGCACTGATCACGTGCCTGGTCATGCACTGATCACGTGACTGATCATGCACTGATCACGTGGCTGATCATGCACTGATCACGTGGCTGATCATGCACTGATCACGTGGCTGATCATGCACTGATACCGTGACTGAGCATGGACTGATCACATGACTATCATGTAGTGATCACGTGACTTAATGGCGCTGATCATGTGACTGATCATGCACTGATCATGTTTGCTATCATACACTGATCATGTGCCTCTGGAGGCAATAAACAAAGAGCTGAGTAGGCACGAATCAAACAGTCAGCAGGCAATAATCATGGAACTCAGCTGTGAGGAATCATGCTGCTCAGCTGGCAATAATCAAGCAGCTGAGCAGGCAGGAATTACGCAGCACAGCTGGCAATTGTCAAGCAGATGACAGGCAGGAATCGTGCAGCTCAGCTGGCAATTGTCAAGCAGATGAGCAGACAGTAATCACGCAGCTCAGCAGGCCCAGATCACGTGACTGAGCATGCACTGTTCACGTGGCTGATCATACACTGATCACGTGACTGATCATGCACTGATCACGTGGCTATCATGCACTGATCACGTGGCTGATCATACACTGATCACGTGACTGATCATGCACTGATCACTGGCTGATCATGCACTCATTAACTGGCTATCATGCACTGATCACGTGGCTGATCATGCACTGATCACGTGACTGATCATGCACTGATCACGTCTATATCATGCACTGATCACGTGACTGATCATGCACTGATCACGTGGATGATCATGCACTGATCATGTGACTGATCATGCACTGATCACGTGGCTATCATGCACTGATCACGTGGCTGATCATGCAATGATCACGTAGCTACCATGTACTGTCACGTGACTGATCATGCACTGATCACGTAATTGATCATGCACTGATCACGTGACTGATCATGCACTGATCACGTGACTGATCATGCACTGATCACGTGACTGATCATGCACTGATCACGTGGCTATCATGCACTGCTCACGTGGCTGATCATGCAATGATCACGTAGCTACCATGTACTGGTCACGTGACTGATCATGCACTGATCACGTGACTGATCATGCACTGATCACGTGGCTGATCATGCACTGATCACGTGGCTGATCATGCACTGATCACGTGACTGATCATGCACTGATCACGTGACTGATCATGCACTGATCACGTGACTGATCATGCACTGATCACGTGCCTGATCATGCACTGATCACGTGACTGATCATGCACTGATCACATGGCTATCATGCACTGATCACGTGGCTGATCATGCACTGATCACGTGGCTGATCATGCACTGATACCGTGACTGAGCATGGACTGATCACATGACTATCATGTAGTGATCACGTGACTTAATGGCGCTGATCATGTGACTGATCATGCACTGATCATGTTTGCTATCATACACTGATCATGTGCCTCTGGAGGCAATAAACAAAGAGCTGAGTAGGCACGAATCAAACAGTCAGCAGGCAATAATCATGGAACTCAGCTGTGAGGAATCATGCTGCTCAGCTGGCAATAATCAAGCAGCTGAGCAGGCAGGAATTACGCAGCACAGCTGGCAATTGTCAAGCAGATGACAGGCAGGAATCGTGCAGCTCAGCTGGCAATTGTCAAGCAGATGAGCAGACAGTAATCACGCAGCTCAGCAGGCCCTGATCACGTGACTGAGCATGCACTGTTCACGTGGCTGATCATACACTGATCACGTGATGATCATGCACTGATCACTTGGATATCATGCACTGATCACGTGGCTGATCATACACTGTTCACGTGTCTGACCATGCACTGATCACGTGGCTGATCATACACTGCTCACGTAACTGATCATGCACTGATCACGTGGCTATCATGCACTGATCACGTGGCTGAACATGCACTGTTCACGTGGCTGATCACACACTGTCACGTGACATATCATGCACTGATCACGTGGCACTCATGCACTGATCACGTGGCTGATCATACTCTGCTCACGTAACTCATCATGCACACATCACGTGGCTATCATGCACTGCTCACGTGGCTCGTCATGGAATGATCACGTAGCTACCATATACTGGTCACGTGACTGATCATGCACTGATCACGTAAATGATCATGCACTGTTCACGTGACTGATCATGTACTGATCACGTGACTGATCATGCACTGATCACGTGGCTATCATGCTCTGCTCACGTGGCTGATCATGCACGATCACGTAGCAACCATGTACTGGTCACGTGACTGATCATGCACTGATCACGTAATTGATCCTGCACTGATCACGTGGCTCATCATGCACTGATCACGTGGCTGATCACACTGATCACGTGACTGATCATGCACTGATCACGTGGCTCTCATGCACTGATCACGTGGCTATCATGCACTGATCACGTGGATATCATGCACTGATCACGTGGCTGATCACACACGTATCACATGACTGATCATGCACTGATCACGTGGCTATCATGCACTGATCACGTGGCTATCATGCACTGATCACGTGGCTGATCATGCACTGATCACGTGCTACCATGCACTGATCACGTGACTGATCATGCACTGATCACGTGGCTGATCATGCACTGATCACGTGGCTGATCATGCACTGATCATGTAGCTGATCATGCACTGATCACGTGACTGATCATGCACTGATCACGTGGCTATCATGCACTGATCACGTGGCTGATCATGCACTGATCACGTGGCTGATCATGCACTGATCACGTGACTGATCATGCACTGATCACGTGACTGATCATGCACTGATCACGTGGCTGATCATGCACTGATCACGTGGCTGATCATGCACTGATCACGTGACTGATCATGCACTGATCACGTGACTGATCATGCACTGATCACGTGGCTATCATGCACTGATCACGTGGCTGATCATGCACTGATCACGTGGCTGATCATGATCATGTGCTCATGCACTGATCACGTGACTGATCATGCACTGATCACGTGACTGATCATGCACTGATCACGTGGCTATCATGCACTGATCACGTGGCTGATCATGCACTGATCACGTAGCTATCATGCACTGATCAGTGACTGATCATGCACTGATCACGTGGACTGATCATGCACTGATCACGTGGCTATCATGCACTGATCACGTGGCTGATCATGCACTGATCACGTGACTGATCATGCACTGATCACGTGACTGATCATGCACTGATCACGTGCTATCATGCACTGATCACGTGGCTGATCATGCACTGATCACGTGGCTGATCATGCACTGATCACGTGACTGATCATGCACTGATCACGTGACTGATCATGCACTGATCACGTGGCTATCATGCACTGATCACGTGGCTGATCATGCACTGATCACGTAGCTATCATGCACTGATCACGTGACTGATCATGCACTGATCACGTGACTGATCATGCACTGATCACGTGGCTATCATGCACTGATCACGTGACTGATCATGCACTGATCACGTCTGATCATGCACTGATCACGTGACTATCATGCACTGATCACGTGGCTGATCATGCACTGATCACGTGACTGATCATGCACTGATCACGTGGCTGATCATGCACTGATCACGTGACTGATCATGCACTGTTCACGTGATGATCATGCACTGATCACGTGACTGATCATGCACTGATCACGTGGCTATCATGCACTACTCACGTGGCTGATCATGCAATGATCATGTAGCTACCATGTACTGGTCACGTGACTGATCATACACCCATCAGGTGACTGATCATGCACTGATCACGTGGCTATCATGCACTGATCACGTGGCTGATCATGCACTGATCACGTGCCTGATCATGCACTGATCACGTGACTGATCATGCACTGATCACGTGGCTATCATGCACTGATCACGTGGCTGATCATGCACTGATCACGTGGCTGATCATGCACTGATACCGTGACTGAGCATGGACTGATCACATGACTATCATGTAGTGATCACGTGACTTAATGGCGCTGATCATGTGACTGATCATGCACTGATCATGTTTGCTATCATACACTGATCATGTGCCTCTGGAGGCAATAAACAAAGAGCTGAGTAGGCACGAATCAAACAGTCAGCAGGCAATAATCATGGAACTCAGCTGTGAGGAATCATGCTGCTCAGCTGGCAATAATCAAGCAGCTGAGCAGGCAGGAATTACGCAGCACAGCTGGCAATTGTCAAGCAGATGACAGGCAGGAATCGTGCAGCTCAGCTGGCAATTGTCAAGCAGATGAGCAGACAGTAATCACGCAGCTCAGCAGGCCCTGATCACGTGACTGAGCATGCACTGTTCACGTGGCTGATCATACACTGATCACGTGACTGATCATGCACTGATCACGTGGCTATCATGCACTGATCACGTGGCTGATCATACACTGATCACGTGACTGATCATGCACTGATCACGTGGCTATCATGCACTGATCACGTGGCTGATCATGCACTGATCACGTGGCTGATCATGCACTGATCACGTGGCTGATCATGCACTGATCACGTGACTGATCATGCACTGATCACGTGGCTGATCATGCACTGATCACGTGGCTATCATGCACTGATCACGTGGCTGATCATGCACTGATCACGTGACTGATCATGCACTGATCATCCTGATCATGCACTGATCACGTGGCTATCATGCACTGATCACGTGGCTGATCATGCACTGATCACGTGACTGATCATGCACTGATCACGTCTATATCATGCACTGATCACGTGACTGATCATGCACTGATCACGTGGATGATCATGCACTGATCATGTGACTGATCATGCACTGATCACGTGGCTATCATGCACTGATCACGTGGCTGATCATGCACTGATCACGAGCTATCATGCACTGATCACGTGACTGATCATGCACTGATCACGTGGCTGATCATGCACTGATCACGTGACTTATCATGCACTGATCACGTGACTGATCATGCACTGATCACGTGACTGATCATGCACTGATCACGTGGCTATCATGCACTACTCACGTGGCTGATCATGCAATGATCATGTAGCTACCATGTACTGGTCACGTGACTGATCATACACCCATCAGGTGACTGATCATGCACTGATCACGTGGCTATCATGCACTGATCACGTGGCTGATCATGCACTGATCACGTGCCTGATCATGCACTGATCACGTGACTGATCATGCACTGATCACGTGGCTATCATGCACTGATCACGTGGCTGATCATGCACTGATCACGTGGCTGATCATGCACTGATACCGTGACTGAGCATGGACTGATCACATGACTATCATGTAGTGATCACGTGACTTAATGGCGCTGATCATGTGACTGATCATGCGCTGATCATGTTTGCTATCATACACTGATCATGTGCCTCTGGAGGCAATAAACAAAGAGCTGAGTAGGCACGAATCAAACAGTCAGCAGGCAATAATCATGGAACTCAGCTGTGAGGAATCATGCTGCTCAGCTGGCAATAATCAAGCAGCTGAGCAGGCAGGAATTACGCAGCACAGCTGGCAATTGTCAAGCAGATGACAGGCAGGAATCGTGCAGCTCAGCTGGCAATTGTCAAGCAGATGAGCAGACAGTAATCACGCAGCTCAGCAGGCCCAGATCACGTGACTGAGCATGCACTGTTCACGTGGCTGATCATACACTGATCACGTGACTGATCATGCACTGATCACGTGGCTATCATGCACTGATCACGTGGCTGATCATACACTGATCACGTGACTGATCATGCACTGATCACGTGGCTATCATGCACTGATCACGTGGCTGATCATGCACTGATCACGTGGCTGATCATGCACTGATCACGTGGCTGATCATGCACTGATCACGTGACTGATCATGCACTGATCACGTGGCTGATCATGCACTGATCACGTGGCTATCATGCACTGATCACGTGGCTGATCATGCACTGATCACGTGACTGATCATGCACTGATCACGTGGCTATCATGCACTGATTCACTGGCTATCATGCACTGATCACGTGGCTGATCATGCACTGATCACGTGACTGATCATGCACTGATCACGTCTATATCATGCACTGATCACGTGACTGATCATGCACTGATCACGTGGATGATCATGCACTGATCATGTGACTGATCATGCACTGATCACGTGGCTATCATGCACTGATCACGTGGCTGATCATGCACTGATCACGTGGCTATCATGCACTGATCACGTGACTGATCATGCACTGATCACGTAATTGATCATGCACTGATCACGTGACTATCATGCACTGATCACGTGACTGATCATGCACTGATCACGTGACTGATCATGCACTGATCACGTGGCTATCATGCACTACTCACGTGGCTGATCATGCAATGATCATGTAGCTACCATGTACTGGTCACGTGACTGATCATACACCCATCAGGTGACTGATCATGCACTGATCACGTGGCTATCATGCACTGATCACGTGGCTGATCATGCACTGATCACCTGCCTGATCATGCACTGATCACGTGACTGATCATGCACTGATCACGTGGCTGATCATGCACTGATCACGTGGCTGATCATGCACTGATCACGTGGCTGATCATGCACTGATACCGTGACTGAGCATGGACTGATCACATGACTATCATGTAGTGATCACGTGACTTAATGGCGCTGATCATGTGACTGATCATGCACTGATCATGTTTGCTATCATACACTGATCATGTGCCTCTGGAGGCAATAAACAAAGAGCTGAGTAGGCACGAATCAAACAGTCAGCAGGCAATAATCATGGAACTCAGCTGTGAGGAATCATGCTGCTCAGCTGGCAATAATCAAGCAGCTGAGCAGGCAGGAATTACGCAGCACAGCTGGCAATTGTCAAGCAGATGACAGGCAGGAATCGTGCAGCTCAGCTGGCAATTGTCAAGCAGATGAGCAGACAGTAATCACGCAGCTCAGCAGGCCCTGATCACGTGACTGAGCATGCACTGTTCACGTGGCTGATCATACACTGATCACGTGACTGATCATGCACTGATCACGTGGCTATCATGCACTGATCACGTGGCTGATCATACACTGTTCACGTGTCTGACCATGCACTGATCACGTGGCTGATCATACACTGATCACGTAACTGATCATGCACTGATCACGTGGCTGATCATGCACTGATCACGTGGCTGATCATGCACTGATCACGTGGCTGATCATGCACTGATCACGTGACTGATCATGCACTGATCACTGGCTATCATGCACTCATCACTGGCATCATGCACTGATCACGTGGCTGATCATGCACTGATCACGTGACTGATCATGCACTGATCACGTCTATATCATGCACTGATCACGTGACTGATCATGCACTGATCACGTGGATGATCATGCACTGATCATGTGACTGATCATGCACTGATCACGTGGCTATCATGCACTGATCACGTGGCTGATCATGCACTGATCACGTAGCTACCATGCACTGATCACGTGACTGATCATGCACTGATCACGTAATTGATCATGCACTGATCACGTGACTGATCATGCACTGATCACGTGACTGATCATGCACTGATCACGTGACTGATCATGCACTGATCACGTGGCTATCATGCACTGCTCACGTGGCTGATCATGCAATGATCACGTAGCTACCATGTACTGGTCACGTGACTGATCATGCACTGATCACGTGACTGATCATGCACTGATCACGTGGCTGATCATGCACTGATCACGTGGCTGATCATGCACTGATCACGTGACTGATCATGCACTGATCACGTGACTGATCATGCACTGATCACGTGACTGATCATGCACTGATCACGTGACTGATCATGCACTGATCACGTGCTGATCATCACTGATCACTGATCACGTGGCTGATCATGCACTGATCACGTGGCTGATCATGCACTGATACCGTGACTGAGCATGGACTGATCACATGACTATCATGTAGTGATCACGTGACTTAATGGCGCTGATCATGTGACTGATCATGCACTGATCATGTTTGCTATCATACACTGATCATGTGCCTCTGGAGGCAATAAACAAAGAGCTGAGTAGGCACGAATCATACAGTCAGCAGGCAATAATCATGGAACTCAGCTGTGAGGAATCATGCTGCTCAGCTGGCAATAATCAAGCAGCTGAGCAGGCAGGAATTACGCAGCACAGCTGGCAATTGTCAAGCAGATGACAGGCAGGAATCGTGCAGCTCAGCTGGCAATTGTCAAGCAGATGAGCAGACAGTAATCACGCAGCTCAGCAGGCCCTGATCACGTGACTGAGCATGCACTGTTCACGTGGCTGATCATACACTGATCACGTGATGATCATGCACTGATCACTTGGATATCATGCACTGATCACGTGGCTGATCATACACTGTTCACGTGTCTGACCATGCACTGATCACGTGGCTGATCATACACTGCTCACGTAACTGATCATGCACTGATCACGTGGCTATCATGCACTGATCACGTGGCTGATCATGCACTGATCACGTGGCTGATCACACCTGTCACGTGACATATCATGCACTGATCACGTGGCACTCATGCACTGATCACGTGGCTGATCATACTCTGCTCACGTAACTGATCATGCACACATCACGTGGCTATCATGCACTGATCACGTGGCTCGTCATGGAATGATCACGTAGCTACCATATACTGGTCACGTGACTGATCATGCACAGATCACGTAAATGATCATGCACTGTTCACGTGACTGATCATGTACTGATCACGTGACTGATCATGCACTGATCACGTGGCTATCATGCTCTGCTCACGTGGCTGATCATGCAACGATCACGTAGCAACCATGTACTGGTCACGTGACTGATCATGCACTGATCACGTAATTGATCATGCACTGATCACGTGGCTCATCATGCACTGATCACGTGGCTGATCACACATGTATCACGTGACTGATCATGCACTGATCACGTGACTCATGCACTGATCACGTGGCTATCATGCACTGATCACGTGGCTGATCATGCACTGATCACGTGACTGATCATGCACTGATCACATGACTATCATGCACTGATCACGTGGCTATCATGCACTGATCACGTGGCTGATCATGCACTGATCACGTGGCTATCATGTACTGATCACGTGACTGATCATGCACTGATCACGTGACTGATCATGCACTGATCACGTGACTGATCATGCACTGATCACGTGACTGATCATGCACTGATCACGTGACTGATCATGCACTGATCACGTGGCTATCATGCACTGATCACGTGGCTGATCATGCACTGATCACGTAGCTACCATGCACTGATCACGTGACTGATCATGCACTGATCACGTAATTGATCATGCACTGATCACGTGGCTGATCATGCACTGATCACGTGGCTGATCATGCACTGATCACGTGACTGATCATGCACTGATCACGTGACTGATCATGCACTGATCACGTGGCTATCATGCACTGATCACGTGGCTGATCATGCACTGATCACGTGCCTGATCATGCACTGATCACATGACTGATCATGCACTGATCACGTGACTGATCATGCACTGATCACGTGGCTATCATGCACTACTCACGTGGCTGATCATGCAATGATCATGTAGCTACCATGTACTGGTCAGTGACTGATCATACACCCATCAGGTGACTGATCATGCACTGATCACGTGGCTATCATGCACTGATCACGTGGCTGATCATGCACTGATCACCTGCCTGATCATGCACTGATCACGTGACAAATCATGCACTGATCACGTGGCTATCATGAACTGATCATTGATCATGCACTGATCACGTGGCTGATCATGCACTGATACCGTGACTGAGCATGGACTGATCACATGACTATCATGTAGTGATCACGTGACTTAATGGCGCTGATCATGTGACTGATCATGCACTGATCATGTTTGCTATCATACACTGATCATGTGCCTCTGGAGGCAATAAACAAAGAGCTGAGTAGGCACGAATCAAACAGTCAGCAGGCAATAATCATGGAACTCAGTGTGAGGAATCATGCTGCTCAGCTGGCAATAATCAAGCAGCTGAGCAGGCAGGAATTACGCAGCACAGCTGGCAATTGTCAAGCAGATGACAGGCAGGAATCGTGCAGCTCAGCTGGCAATTGTCAAGCAGATGAGCAGACAGTAATCACGCAGCTCAGCAGGCCCTGATCACGTGACTGAGCATGCACTGTTCACGTGGCTGATCATACACTGATCACGTGATGATCATGCACTGATCACTTGGATATCATGCACTGATCACGTGGCTGATCATACACTGTTCACGTGTCTGACCATGCACTGATCACGTGGCTGATCATACACTGCTCACGTAACTGATCATGCACTGATCACGTGGCTATCATGCACTGATCACGTGGCTGAACATGCACTGTTCACGTGGCTGATCACACACCTGTCACGTGACATATCATGCACTGATCACGTGGCACTCATGCACTGATCACGTGGCTGATCATACTCTGCTCACGTAACTCATCATGCACACATCACGTGGCTATCATGCACTGCTCACGTGGCTCGTCATGGAATGATCACGTAGCTACCATATACTGGTCACGTGACTGATCATGCACTGATCACGTAAATGATCATGCACTGTTCACGTGACTGATCATGCACTGATCACGTGACTGATCATGCACTGATCACGTGGCTATCATGCACTGCTCACGTGGCTGATCATGCAACGATCACGTAGCAACCATGTACTGGTCACGTGACTGATCATGCACTGATCACGTAATTGATCATGCACTGATCACGTGGCTCATCATGCACTGATCACGTGCTGATCACACATGTATCACGTGATGATCATGCACTGATCACGTGGCATCATGCACTGATCACGTGGCTATCATGCACTGATCACGTGGCTGATCATACACGATCACGTGACTGATCATGCACTGATCACGTGGCTATCATGCACTGATCACGTGGCTATCATGCACTGATCACGTGGCTGATCATGCAATGATCACGTAGCTATCATGCACTGATCACGTGACTGATCATGCACTGATCACGTAACTGATCATGCACTGATCACGTGACTGATCATGCACTGATCACGTGACTGATCATGCACTGATCACGTGACTGATCATGCACTGATCACGTGGCTATCATGCACTGATCACGTGGCTGATCATGCACTGATCACGTACTGACCATGCACTGATCACGTGACTGATCATGCACTGATCACGTGGCTGATCATGCACTGATCACGTGGCTGATCATGCACTGATCACGTGGCTGATCATGCACTGATCACGTGACTGATCATGCACTGATCACGTGACTGATCATGCACTGATCACGTGGCTATCATGCACTGATCACGTGGCTGATCATGCACTGATCACGTGCTGTCATGCACTGATCACGTGACTGATCATGCACTGATCACGTGACTGATCATGCACTGATCACGTGGCTATCATGCACTGATCACGTGGCTGATCATGCACTGATCATGTAGCTACCATGTGATCACGTGACTGATCATGCACTGATCACGTGACTGATCATGCACTGATCACGTGGCTATCATGCACTGATCACGTGGCTGATCATGCACTGATCACGTGACTGATCATGCACTGATCACGTGACTGATCATGCACTGATCACGTGGCTATCATGCACTGATCACGTGGCTGATCATGCACTGATCACGTGGCTGATCATGCACTGATCACGTGACTGATCATGCACTGATCACGTGACTGATCATGCACTGATCACGTGGCTATCATGCACTGATCACGTGGCTGATCATGCACTGATCACGTAGCTATCATGCACTGATCACGTGACTGATCATGCACTGATCACGTGACTGATCATGCACTGATCACGTGGCTATCATGCACTGATCACGTGACTGATCATGCACTGATCACGTCTATATCATGCACTGATCACGTGACTGATCATGCACTGATCACGTGCTGATCATGCACTGATCACGTGACTGATCATGCACTGATCACGCTGATCATGCACTGATCACGTGACTGATCATGCACTGATCACGTGACTGATCATGCACTGATCACGTGACTGATCATGCACTGATCACGTGGCTATCATGCACTACTCACGTGGCTGATCATGCAATGATCATGTAGCTACCATGTACTGGTCACGTGACTGATCATACACCCATCAGGTGACTGATCATGCACTGATCACGTGGCTATCATGCACTGATCACGTGGCTGATCATGCACTGATCACGTGCCTGATCATGCACTGATCACGTGACTGATCATGCACTGATCACGTGGCTGATCATGCACTGATCACGTGGCTGATCATGCACTGATCACGTGGCTGATCATGCACTGATCACGTGACTGAGCATGGACTGATCACATGACTATCATGTAGTGATCACGTGACTTAATGGCGCTGATCATGTGACTGATCATGCACTGATCATGTTTGCTATCATACACTGATCATGTGCCTCTGGAGGCATAAACAAAGAGCTGAGTAGGCACGAATCAAACAGTCAGCAGGCAATAATCATGGAACTCAGCTGTGAGGAATCATGCTGCTCAGCTGGCATAATCAAGCAGCTGAGCAGGCAGGAATTACGCAGCACAGCTGGCAATTGTCAAGCAGATGACAGGAATCGTGCAGCTCAGCTGGCAATTGTCAAGCAGATGAGCAGACAGTAATCACGCAGCTCAGCAGGCCCTGATCACGTGACTGAGCATGCACTGTTCACGTGGCTGATCATACACTGATCACGTGACTGATCATGCACTGATCACGTGGATATCATGCACTGATCACGTGGCTGATCATACACTGATCACGTGACTGATCATGCACTGATCACGTGGCTGATCATGCACTGATCACGTGGCTGATCATGCACTGATCACGTGGCTGATCATGCACTGATCACGTGGCTGATCATGCACTGATCACGTGGCTGATCATGCACTGATCACGTGGCTGATCATGCACTGATCACGTGGCTATCATGCACTGATCACGTGGCTGATCATGCACTGATCACGTGACTGATCATGCACTGATCACGTGGCTATCATGCACTGATCACGTGGCTATCATGCACTGATCACGTGGCTGATCATGCACTGATCACGTGACTGATCATGCACTGATCACGTCTATATCATGCACTGATCACGTGACTGATCATGCACTGATCACACGGATGATCATGCACTGATCACGTGACTGATCATGCACTGATCACGTGGCTATCATGCACTGATCACGTGGCTGATCATGCACTGATCACGTAGCTATCATGCACTGATCACGTGACTGATCATGCACTGATCACGTAATTGATCATGCACTGATCACGTGACTGATCATGCACTGATCACGTGGCTGATCATGCACTGATCACGTGACTGATCATGCACTGATCACGTGGCTGATCATACACTGATCACGTGACTGATCATGCACTGATCACGTGGCTATCATGCACTGATCACGTGGCTGATCATGCACTGATCACGTGCTGATCATGCACTGATCACGTGGCTGATCATGCACTGATCACGTGACTGATCATGCACTGATCACGTGGCTGATCATGCACTGATCACGTGGCTATCATGCACTGATCACGTGGCTGATCATGCACTGATCACGTGACTGATCATGCACTGATCACTGGCTATCATGCACTGATTCACTGGCTATCATGCACTGATCACGTGGCTGATCATGCACTGATCACGTGACTGATCATGCACTGATCACGTCTATATCATGCACTGATCACGTGACTGCCATGCACTGATCACGTGGATGATCATGCACTGATCATGTGACTGATCATGCACTGATCACGTGGCATCATGCACTGATCACGTGGCTGATCATGCACTGATCACGTAGCTATCATGTACTGTCACGTGACTGATCATGCACTGATCACGTGATTGATCATGCACTGATCACGTGACTGATCATGCACTGATCACGTGACTGATCATGCACTGATCACGTGACTGATCATGCACTGATCACGTGGCTATCATGCACTGATCACGTGGCTGATCATGCAATGATCACGTAGCTACCATGTACTGGTCACGTGACTGATCATGCACTGATCACGTGACTGATCATGCACTGATCATGGCTGATCATGCACTGATCACGTGGCTGATCATGCACTGATCACGTGACTGATCATGCACTGATCACGTGACTGATCATGCACTGATCACGTGACTGATCATGCACTGATCACGTGCCTGATCATGCACTGATCACGTGACTGATCATGCACTGATCACGTGGCTATCATGCACTGATCACGTGGCTGATCATGCACTGATCACGTGGCTGATCATGCACTGATACCGTGACTGAGCATGGACTGATCACATGACTATCATGTAGTGATCACGTGACTTAATGGCGCTGATCATGTGACTGATCATGCACTGATCATGTTTGCTATCATACACTGATCATGTGCCTCTGGAGGCAATAAACAAAGAGCTGAGTAGGCACGAATCATACAGTCAGCAGGCAATAATCATGGAACTCAGCTGTGAGGAATCATGCTGCTCAGCTGGCAATAATCAAGCAGCTGAGCAGGCAGGAATTACGCAGCACAGCTGGCAATTGTCAAGCAGATGACAGGCAGGAATCGTGCAGCTCAGCTGGCAATTGTCAAGCAGATGAGCAGACAGTAATCACGCAGCTCAGCAGGCCCTGATCACGTGACTGAGCATGCACTGTTCACGTGGCTGATCATACACTGATCACGTGATGATCATGCACTGATCACTTGGATATCATGCACTGATCACGTGGCTGATCATACACTGTTCACGTGTCTGACCATGCACTGATCACGTGGCTGATCATACACTGCTCACGTAACTGATCATGCACTGATCACGTGGCTATCATGCACTGATCACGTGGCTGAACATGCACTGTTCACGTGGCTGATCACACACCTGTCACGTGACATATCATGCACTGATCACGTGGCACTCATGCACTGATCACGTGGCTGATCATACACTGCTCACGTAACTGATCATGCACACATCACGTGGCTATCATGCACTGCTCACGTGGCTCATGGAATGATCACGTAGCTACCATATACTGGTCACGTGACTGATCATGCACTGATCACGTGAATGATCATGCACTGATCACGTGACTGATCATGTACTGATCACGTGACTGATCATGCACTGATCACGTGGCTGATCATGCACTGATCACGTGACTGATCATGCACTGATCACGTGACTGATCATGCACTGATCACGTGACTGATCATGCACTGATCACGTGGCTATCATGCACTGATCACGTGGCTGATCATGCACTGATCACGTGGCTACCATGCACTGATCACGTGACTGATCATGCACTGATCACGTGACTGATCATGCACTGATCACGTGGCTGATCATGCACTGATCACGTGGCTGATCATGCACTGATCACGTGACTGATCATGCACTGATCACGTGACTGATCATGCACTGATCACGTGGCTATCATGCACTGATCACGTGGCTGATCATGCACTGATCACGTGACTGATCATGCACTGATCACGTGACTGATCATGCACTGATCACGTGGCTATCATGCACTGATCACGTGGCTGATCATGCACTGATCACGTAGCTACCATGCACTGTCAGTGACTGATCATACACTGATCACGTGACTGATCATGCACTGATCACGTGGCTATCATGCACTGATCACGTGGCTGATCATGCACTGATCACGTGACTGATCATGCACTGATCACGTGACTGATCATGCACTGATCACGTGGCTGATCATGCACTGATCACGTGGCTGATCATGCACTGATCACGTGGCTGATCATGCACTGATACGTGACTGATCATGCACTGATCACGTGACTGATCATGCACTGATCACGTGGCTATCATGCACTGATCACGTGGCTGATCATGCACTGATCATGTAGCTACCATACTGGTCACGTGACTGATCATGCACTGATCACGTGACTGATCATGCACTGATCACGTGGCTATCATGCACTGATCACGTGACTGATCATGCACTGATCACGTCTATATCATGCACTGATCACATGACTGTCATGCACTGACACGTGGATGATCATGCACTGATCACGTGACTGATCATGCACTGATCACGTGGCTGATCATGCACTGATCACGTGACTGATCATGCACTGTTCACGTGACTGATCATGCACTGATCACGTGACTGATCATGCACTGATCACGTGGCTATCATGCACTGATCACGTGGCTGATCATGCAATGATCATGTAGCTACCATGTACTGGTCACGTGACTGATCATGCACTGATCACGTGACTGATCATGCACTGATCACGTGGCTATCATGCACTGATCACGTGGCTGATCATACACTGATCACGTGACTGATCATGCACTGATCACGTGACTGATCATGCACTGATCACGTGGCTATCATGCACTGATCACGTGGCTGATCATGCACTGATCACGTGGCTATCATGCACTGATCACGTGGCTGATCATGCACTGATCACGTGGCTATCATGCACTGATCACGTGGTGATCATGCACTGATCACGTGGCTGATCATGCACTGATCACGTGACTGATCATGCACTGATCACGTGACTGATCATGCACTGATCACGTGACTGATCATGCACTGATCACGTGGCTATCATGCACTACTCACGTGGCTGATCATGCAATGATCATGTAGCTACCATGTACTGGTCACGTGACTGATCATACACCCATCAGGTGACTGATCATGCACTGATCACGTGGCTATCATGCACTGATCACGTGGCTGATCATGCACTGATCACCTGCCTGATCATGCACTGATCACGTGACTGATCATGCACTGATCACGTGGCTGATCATGCACTGATCACGTGGCTGATCATGCACTGATCACGTGGCTGATCATGCACTGATACCGTGACTGAGCATGGACTGATCACATGACTATCATGTAGTGATCACGTGACTTAATGGCGCTGATCATGTGACTGATCATGCGCTGATCATGTTTGCTATCATACACTGATCATGTGCCTCTGGAGGCAATAAACAAAGAGCTGAGTAGGCACGAATCAAACAGTCAGCAGGCAATAATCATGGAACTCAGCTGTGAGGAATCATGCTGCTCAGCTGGCAATAATCAAGCAGCTGAGCAGGCAGGAATTACGCAGCACAGCTGGCAATTGTCAAGCAGATGACAGGCAGGAATCGTGCAGCTCAGCTGGCAATTGTCAAGCAGATGAGCAGACAGTAATCACGCAGCTCAGCAGGCCCAGATCACGTGACTGAGCATGCACTGTTCACGTGGCTGATCATACACTGATCACGTGACTGATCATGCACTGATCACGTGGCTATCATGCACTGATCACGTGGCTGATCATACACTGTTCACGTGTCTGACCATGCACTGATCACGTGGCTGATCATACACTGATCACGTAACTGATCATGCACTGATCACGTGGCTGATCATGCACTGATCACGTGGCTGATCATGCACTGATCACGTGGCTGATCATGCACTGATCACGTGACTGATCATGCACTGATCACTGGCATTATCATGCATTCACTGGCTATCATGCACTGATCACGTGGCTGATCATGCACTGATCACGTGACTGATCATGCACTGATCACGTCTATATCATGCACTGATCACGTGACTGATCATGCACTGATCACGTGGATGATCATGCACTGATCACGTGACTGATCATGCACTGATCACGTGGCTATCATGCACTGATCACGTGGCTGATCATGCAATGATCACGTAGCTACCATGTACTGGTCACGTGACTGATCATGCACTGATCACGTAATTGATCATGCACTGATCACGTGACTGATCATGCACTGATCACGTGACTGATCATGCACTGATCACGTGACTGATCATGCACTGATCACGTGGCTATCATGCACTGCTCACGTGGCTGATCATGCACTGATCACGTAGCTACCATGTACTGGTCACGTGACTGATCATGCACTGATCACGTGACTGATCATGCACTGATCACGTGGCTGATCATGCACTGATCACGTGGCTGATCATGCACTGATCACGTGACTGATCATGCACTGATCACGTGACTGATCATGCACTGATCACGTGGCTGATCATGCACTGATCACCTGCCTGATCATGCACTGATCACGTGACTGATCATGCACTGATCACATGGCTATCATGCACTGATCACGTGGCTGATCATGCACTGATCACGTGGCTGATCATGCACTGATACCGTGACTGAGCATGGACTGATCACATGACTATCATGTAGTGATCACGTGACTTAATGGCGCTGATCATGTGACTGATCATGCACTGATCATGTTTGCTATCATACACTGATCATGTGCCTCTGGAGGCAATAAACAAAGAGCTGAGTAGGCACGAATCATACAGTCAGCAGGCAATAATCATGGAACTCAGCTGTGAGGAATCATGCTGCTCAGCTGGCAATAATCAAGCAGCTGAGCAGGCAGGAATTACGCAGCACAGCTGGCAATTGTCAAGCAGATGACAGGCAGGAATCGTGCAGCTCAGCTGGCAATTGTCAAGCAGATGAGCAGACAGTAATCACGCAGCTCAGCAGGCCCTGATCACGTGACTGAGCATGCACTGTTCACGTGGCTGATCATACACTGATCACGTGATGATCATGCACTGATCACTTGGATATCATGCACTGATCACGTGGCTGATCATACACTGTTCACGTGTCTGACCATGCACTGATCACGTGGCTGATCATACACTGCTCACGTAACTGATCATGCACTGATCACGTGGCTATCATGCACTGATCACGTGGCTGAACATGCACTGTTCACGTGGCTGATCACACACCTGTCACGTGACATATCATGCACTGATCACGTGGCACTCATGCACTGATCACGTGGCTGATCATACTCTGCTCACGTAACTGATCATGCACACATCACGTGGCTATCATGCACTGCTCACGTGGCTCGTCATGGAATGATCACGTAGCTACCATATACTGGTCACGTGACTGATCATGCACAGATCACGAATGATCATGCACTGTTCACGTGACTGATCATGTACTGATCACGTGACTGATCATGCACTGATCACGTGGCTATCATGCACTGCTCACGTGGCTGATCATGCAATGATCACGTAGCAACCATGTACTGGTCACGTGACTGATCATGCACTGATCACGTAATTGATCATGCACTGATCACGTGGCTCATCATGCACTGATCACGTGGCTGATCACACATGTATCACGTGACTGATCACACTGATCACGTGGCTTCATGCACTGATCACGTGGCTATCATGCACTGATCACGTGGCTATCATGCACTGATCACGTGGCTGATCATGCACTGATCACGTGACTGATCATGCACTGATCACGTGGCTATCATGCACTGATCACGTGACTGATCATGCACTGATCACGTGACTGATCATGCACTGATCACGTGCTGATCATGCACTGATCACGTGCTGATCATGCACTGATCACGTGACTGATCATGCACTGATCACGTGACTGATCATGCACTGATCACGTGGCTATCATGCACTGATCACGTGGCTGATCATGCACTGATCACGTGACTGATCATGCACTGATCACGTGACTGATCATGCACTGATCACGTGACTGATCATGCACTGATCACGTGGCTATCATGCACTGATCACGTGGCTGATCATGCACTGATCACGTAGCTATCATGCATCACGTGACTGATCATGCACTGATCACGTGACTGATCATGCACTGATCACGTGGCTATCATGCACTGATCACGTGGCTGATCATGCACTGATCACGTGACTGATCATGCACTGATCACGTGACTGATCATGCACTGATCACGTGGCTATCATGCACTGATCACGTGGCTGATCATGCACTGATCACGTGCTGATCATGCACTGATCACGTGACTGATCATGCACTGATCACGTGACTGATCATGCACTGATCACGTGGCTATCATGCACTGATCACGTGGCTGATCATGCACTGATCACGTAGCTATCATGCACTGATCACGTGACTGATCATGCACTGATCACGTGACTGATCATGCACTGATCACGTGGCTATCATGCACTGATCACGTGGCTGATCATGCACTGATACCGTGACTGAGCATGGACTGATCACATGACTATCATGTAGTGATCACGTGACTTAATGGCGCTGATCATGTGACTGATCATGCGCTGATCATGTTTGCTATCATACACTGATCATGTGCCTCTGGAGGCAATAAACAAAGAGCTGAGTAGGCACGAATCAAACAGTCAGCAGGCAATAATCATGGAACTCAGGTGTGAGGAATCATGCTGCTCAGCTGGCAATAATCAAGCAGCTGAGCAGGCAGGAATTACGCAGCACAGCTGGCAATTGTCAAGCAGATGACAGGCAGGAATCGTGCAGCTCAGCTGGCAATTGTCAAGCAGATGAGCAGACAGTAATCACGCAGCTCAGCAGGCCCAGATCACGTGACTGAGCATGCACTGTTCACGTGGCTGATCATACACTGATCACGTGACTGATCATGCACTGATCACGTGGCTATCATGCACTGATCACGTGGCTGATCATACACTGTTCACGTGTCTGACCATGCACTGATCACGTGGCTGATCATACACTGATCACGTAACTGATCATGCACTGATCACGTGGCTGATCATGCACTGATCACGTGGCTATCATGCACTGATCACGTGGCTGATCATGCACTGATCACGTGACTGATCATGCACTGATCACTGGCTATCATGCACTGATTCACTGGCTATCATGCACTGATCACGTGGCTGATCATGCACTGATCACGTGACTGATCATGCACTGATCACGGCTATCATGCACTGATCACGTGACTGATCATGCACTGATCACGTGGATGATCATACACTGATCATGTGACTGATCATGCACTGATCACGTGGCTATCATGCACTGCTCACGTGGCTGATCATGCACTGATCACGTAGCTATCATGTACTGATCACGTGACTGATCATGCACTGATCACGTGACTGATCATGCACTGATCACGTGGCTATCATGCACTGATCACGTGGCTGATCATGCAATGATCACGTAGCTACCATGCACTGATCACGTGACTGATCATGCACTGATCACGTGGCTGATCATGCACTGATCACGTGGCTGATCATGCACTGATCACGTGGCTGATCATGCACTGATCACGTGACTGATCATGCACTGATCACGTGACTGATCATGCACTGATCACGTGACTGATCATGCACTGATCACCTGCCTGATCATGCACTGATCACGTGACTGATCATGCACTGATCACATAGCTATCATGCACTGATCACGTGGCTGATCATGCACTGATCACGTGGCTGATCATGCACTGATACCGTGACTGAGCATGGACTGATCACATGACTATCATGTAGTGATCACGTGACTTAATGGCGCTGATCATGTGACTGATCATGCACTGATCATGTTTGCTATCATACACTGATCATGTGCCTCTGGAGGCAATAAACAAAGAGCTGAGTAGGCACGAATCAAACAGTCAGCAGGCAATAATCATGGAACTCAGCTGTGAGGAATCATGCTGCTCAGCTGGCAATAATCAAGCAGCTGAGCAGGCAGGAATTACGCAGCACAGCTGGCAATTGTCAAGCAGATGACAGGCAGGAATCGTGCAGCTCAGCTGGCAATTGTCAAGCAGATGAGCAGACAGTAATCACGCAGCTCAGCAGGCCCTGATCACGTGACTGAGCATGCACTGTTCACGTGGCTGATCATACACTGATCACGTGATGATCATGCACTGATCACTTGGATATCATGCACTGATCACGTGGCTGATCATACACTGTTCACGTGTCTGACCATGCACTGATCACGTGGCTGATCATACACTGCTCACGTAACTGATCATGCACTGATCACGTGGCTATCATGCACTGATCACGTGGCTGAACATGCACTGTTCACGTGGCTGATCACACACCTGTCACGTGACATATCATGCACTGATCACGTGGCACTCATGCACTGATCACGTGGCTGATCATACTCTGATCACGTAACTGATCATGCACACATCACGTGGCTATCATGCACTGCTCACGTGGCTCGATCATGCAATGATCACGTAGCTACCATACTGGTCACGTGACTGATCATGCACTGATCACGTAAATGATCATGCACTGTTCACGTGACTGATCATGTACTGATCACGTGACTGATCATGCACTGATCACGTGGCTATCATGCACTGATCACGTGGCTGATCATGCACTGATCACGTAGCAACCATGCACTGGTCACTGACTGATCATGCACTGATCACGTGGCTGATCATGCACTGATCAATGGCTGATCATGCACTGATCACGTGGCTGATCATGCACTGATCACGTGACTGATCATGCACTGATCACGTGACTGATCATGCACTGATCACGTGCTATCATGCACTGATCACGTGGCTGATCATGCACTGATCACGTGGCTATCATGCACTGATCACGTGACTGATCATGCACTGATCACGTGGCTGATCATGCACTGATCACGTGACTGATCATGCACTGATCACGTGACTGATCATGCACTGATCACGTGACTGATCATGCACTGATCACGTGGCTATCATGCACTGATCACGTGGCTGATCATGCACTGATCACGTAGCTACATGCACTGTCACGTGACTGATCATGCACTGATCACGTGACTGATCATGCACTGATCACGTGGCTGATCATGCACTGATCACGTGGCTGATCATGCACTGATCACGTGACTGATCATGCACTGATCACGTGACTGATCATGCACTGATCACGTGGCTATCATGCACTGATCACGTGGCTGATCATGCACTGATCACGTGATGATCATGCACTGATCACGTGACTGATCATGCACTGATCACGTGGCTATCATGCACTGATCACGTGGCTGATCATGCACTGATCATGTGGCTACCATGTACTGATCACGTGACTGATCATGTACACTGATCACGAACTGATCATGCACTGATCACGTGACTGATCATGCACTGATCACGTGGCTGATCATGCACTGATCACGTGCTGATCATGCACTGATCACGTGACTGATCATGCACTGATCACGTGCTGATCATGCACTGATCACGTGGCTGATCATGCACTGATCACGTGACTGATCATGCACTGATCACGTGACTGATCATGCACTGATCACGTGACTGATCATGCACTGATCACGGCTGATCATGCACTGATCACGTGGCTGATCATGCACTGATCACGTGGCTATCATGCACTGATCACGTGACTGATCATGCACTGATCACGTGACTGATCATGCACTGATCACGTGACTGATCATGCACTGATCACGTGACTGATCATGCACTGATCACGTGGCTATCATGCACTGATCACGTGGCTGATCATGCACTGATCACGTGGCTGATCATGCACTGATCACGTGACTGATCATGCACTGATCACGTGGCTGATCATGCACTGATCACGTGGCTGATCATGCACTGATCACGGCTGATCATGCACTGATCACGTGACTGATCATGCACTGATCACGTGACTATCATGCACTGATCACGTGGCTGATCATGCACTGATCACGTGGCTGATCATGCACTGATCACGTGACTGATCATGCACTGATCACGTGACTGATCATGCACTGATCACGTGGCTGATCATGCACTGATCACGTGGCTGATCATGCACTGATCACGTGACTGATCATGCACTGATCACGACTATATCATGCACTGATCACGTGACTGATCATGCACTGATCACGTGGCTGATCATGCACTGATCACGTGACTGATCATGCACTGATCACGTGGCTGATCATGCACTGATCACGTGCTGATCATGCACTGATCACGTGACTGATCATGCACTGATCACGTGACTGATCATGCACTGATCACGTGGCTATCATGCACTACTCACGTGGCTGATCATGCAATGATCATGTAGCTACCATGTACTGTCACGTGACTGATCATACACCATCAGGTGACTGATCATGCACTGATCACGTGGCTATCATGCACTGATCACGTGGCTGATCATGCACTGATCACCTGCCTGATCATGCACTGATCACGTGACTGATCATGCACTGATCACGTGGCTATCATGCACTGATCACGTGGCTGATCATGCACTGATCACGTGGCTGATCATGCACTGATACCGTGACTGAGCATGGACTGATCACATGACTATCATGTAGTGATCACGTGACTTAATGGCGCTGATCATGTGACTGATCATGCGCTGATCATGTTTGCTATCATACACTGATCATGTGCCTCTGGAGGCAATAAACAAAGAGCTGAGTAGGCACGAATCAAACAGTCAGCAGGCAATAATCATGGAACTCAGCTGTGAGGAATCATGCTGCTCAGCTGGCAATAATCAAGCAGCTGAGCAGGCAGGAATTACGCAGCACAGCTGGCAATTGTCAAGCAGATGACAGGCAGGAATCGTGCAGCTCAGCTGGCAATTGTCAAGCAGATGAGCAGACAGTAATCACGCAGCTCAGCAGGCCCAGATCACGTGACTGAGCATGCACTGTTCACGTGGCTGATCATACACTGATCACGTGACTGATCATGCACTGATCACGTGGCTATCATGCACTGATCACGTGGCTGATCATACACTGATCACGTGACTGATCATGCACTGATCACGTGGCTATCATGCACTGATCACGTGGCTGATCATGCACTGATCACGTGGCTGATCATGCACTGATCACGTGGCTGATCATGCACTGATCACGTGACTGATCATGCACTGATCACGTGGCTGATCATGCACTGATCACGTGGCTATCATGCACTGATCACGTGGCTGATCATGCACTGATCACGTGACTGATCATGCACTGATCACTGGCTATCATGCACTCATCACGTGGCTATCATGCACTGATCACGTGGCTGATCATGCACTGATCACGTGACTGATCATGCACTGATCACGTCTATATCATGCACTGATCACGTGACTGATCATGCACTGATCACGTGGAGATCATGCACTGATCATGTGTCTGATCATGCACTGATCACGTGGCTATCATGCACTGATCACGTGGCTGATCATGCAATGATCACGTAGCTACCATGTACTGGTCACGTGACTGATCATGCACTGATCACGTAATTGATCATGCACTGATCACGTGACTGATCATGCACTGATCACGTGACTGATCATGCACTGATCACGTGACTGATCATGCACTGATCACGTGGCTATCATGCACTGATCACGTGGCTGATCATGCACTGATCACGTGGCTGATCATGCACTGATCACGTGACTGATCATGCACTGATCACGTGACTGATCATGCACTGATCACGAGCTGATCATGACCAATCATCACTATATCATGCACTGATCACGTGACTGATCATGCACTGATCACGGATGATCATGCACTGATCACGTGACTGATCATGCACTGATCACGTGGCTATCATGCACTGATCACGTGCTGATCATGCACTGATCACGTGAATGATCATGCACTGATCACGTGACTGATCATGCACTGATCACGTGGCTGATCATGCACTGATCACGTGGCTGATCATGCACTGATCACGTGACTGATCATGCACTGATCACGTGACTGATCATGCACTGATCACGTGACTGATCATGCACTGATCACGTGGCTGATCATGCACTGATCACGTGACTGATCATGCACTGATCACGTGGCTGATCATGCACTGATCACTGGACTGATCATGCACTGATCACGTGGCTGATCATGCACTGATCACGTGGCTGATCATGCACTGATCACGTGGCTGATCATGCACTGATCACGTGACTGATCATGCACTGATCACTGATCATGCACTGATCACGTGGCTATCATGCACTGATCATGGCTGATCATGCACTGATCACGTGGCTGATCATGCACTGATCACGTGACTGATCATGCACTGATCACGTGACTGATCATGCACTGATCACGTGGCTGATCATGCACTGATCACGTGACTGATCATGCACTGATCACGTGGCTATCATGCACTGATCACGTGGCTGATCATGCACTGATCACGTGGCTATCATGCACTGATCACGTGACTGATCATGCACTGATCACGAACTGATCATGCACTGATCACGTGACTGATCATGCACTGATCACGTGACTGATCATGCACTGATCACGTGACTGATCATGCACTGATCACGTGGCTATCATGCACTACTCACGTGGCTGATCATGCATGATCATGTAGCTACCATGTACTGGTCACGTGACTGATCATACACCCATCAGGTGACTGATCATGCACTGATCACGTGGCTATCATGCACTGATCACGTGGCTGATCATGCACTGATCACCTGCCTGATCATGCACTGATCACGTGACTGATCATGCACTGATCACGTGGCTGATCATGCACTGATCACGTGGCTGATCATGCACTGATCACGTGGCTGATCATGCACTGATACCGTGACTGAGCATGGACTGATCACATGACTATCATGTAGTGATCACGTGACTTAATGGCGCTGATCATGTGACTGATCATGCGCTGATCATGTTTGCTATCATACACTGATCATGTGCCTCTGGAGGCAATAAACAAAGAGCTGAGTAGGCACGAATCAAACAGTCAGCAGGCAATAATCATGGAACTCAGCTGTGAGGAATCATGCTGCTCAGCTGGCAATAATCAAGCAGCTGAGCAGGCAGGAATTACGCAGCACAGCTGACAATTGTCAAGCAGATGACAGGCAGGAATCGTGCAGCTCAGCTGGCAATTGTCAAGCAGATGAGCAGACAGTAATCACGCAGCTCAGCAGGCCCTGATCACGTGACTGAGCATGCACTGTTCACGTGGCTGATCATACACTGATCACGTGACTGATCATGCACTGATCACGTGGATATCATGCACTGATCACGTGGCTGATCATACACTGTTCACGTGTCTGACCATGCACTGATCACGTGGCTGATCATACACTGATCACGTAACTGATCATGCACTGATCACGTGGCTGATCATGCACTGATCACGTGGCTATCATGCACTGATCACGTGGCTGATCATGCACTGATCACGTGACTGATCATGCACTGATCACTGGCTATCGCACTCATAACTGGCTATCATGCACTGATCACGTGGCTGATCATGCACTGATCACGATGATCATGCACTGATCACGCCTATATCATGCACTGATCACGTGACTGATCATGCACTGATCACGTGATGATCATGCACTGATCACGTGACTGATCATGCACTGATCACGGGCTATCATGCACTGATCACGTGGCTGATCATGCACTGATCACGTAGCTACCATGGCAATCACGTGACTGATCATGCACTGATCACGTAATTGATCATGCACTGATCACGTGACTGATCATGCACTGATCACGTGACTGATCATGCACTGATCACGTGACTGATCATGCACTGATCACGTGGCTATCATGCACTGCTCACGTGGCTGATCGCGCAATGATCACGTAGCTACCATGTACTGGTCACGTGACTGATCATGCACTGATCACGTGACTGATCATGCACTGATCACGTGGCTGATCATGCACTGATCACGTGGCTGATCATGCACTGATCACGTGACTGATCATGCACTGATCACGTGACTGATCATGCACTGATCACGTGACTGATCATGCACTGATCACGTGCCTGATCATGCACTGATCACGTGACTGATCATGCACTGATCACATGGCTATCATGCACTGATCACTGGCTGATCATGCACTGATCACGTGGCTGATCATGCACTGATACCGTGACTGAGCATGGACTGATCACATGACTATCATGTAGTGATCACGTGACTTAATGGCGCTGATCATGTGACTGATCATGCACTGATCATGTTTGCTATCATACACTGATCATGTGCCTCTGGAGGCAATAAACAAAGAGCTGAGTAGGCACGAATCATACAGTCAGCAGGCAATAATCATGGAACTCAGCTGTGAGGAATCATGCTGCTCAGCTGGCAATAATCAAGCAGCTGAGCAGGCAGGAACACGCAGCACAGCTGGCAATTGTCAAGCAGATGACAGGCAGGAATCGTGCAGCTCAGCTGGCAATTGTCAAGCAGATGAGCAGACAGTAATCACGCAGCTCAGCAGGCCCTGATCACGTGACTGAGCATGCACTGTTCACGTGGCTGATCATACACTGATCACGTGATGATCATGCACTGATCACTTGGATATCATGCACTGATCACGTGGCTGATCATACACTGTTCACGTGTCTGACCATGCACTGATCACGGCTGATCACACTGCTCACGTAACTGATCATGCACTGATCACGTGGCTATCATGCACTGATCACGTGGCTGAACATGCACTGATCACGTGGCTGATCCACACCTGTCACGTGACATATCATGCACTGATCACGTACCATGCACTGATCACGTGGCTGATCATACACTGATCACGTACTGATCATGCACTGATCACGTGGCTGATCATGCACTGCTCACGAACTGATCATGCACTGATCACGTGGCTGATCATGCACTGATCACGTGGCTGATCATGCACTGATCACGTGGCTGATCATGCACTGATCACGTGATGATCATGCACTGATCACTGGCTGATCATGCACTGATCACTGGCTATCACTGATCACGTGGCTGATCATGCACTGATCACGTGACTGATCATACTGATCACGCCTATATCATGCACTGATCACGTGACTGATCATGCACTGATCACGTGGCTGATCATGCACTGATCACGCACTGATCATGCACTGATCACGTGACTGATCATGCACTGATCACGTGCTGATCATGCACTGATCACGTAGCTACCATGCACTGATCACGTGCTGATCATGCACTGATCACGTGACTGATCATGCACTGATCACGTGGCTGATCATGCACTGATCACGGACTGATCATGCACTGATCACGTGACTGATCATGCACTGATCACGTGGCTGATCATGCACTGATCACGTGGCTGATCATGCACTGATCACGTGGCTGATCATGCACTGATCACGTGGCTGATCATGCACTGATCACGTGACTGATCATGCACTGATCACGTGACTGATCATGCACTGATCACGTGGCTGATCATGCACTGATCACGTGACTGATCATGCACTGATCACGTGATGATCATGCACTGATCACGTGACTGATCATGCACTGATCACGTGGCTGATCATGCACTGATCACGTGCTGATCATGCACTGATCACGTGCTATCATGCACTGATCACGTGACTGATCATGCACTGATCACGCATGATCATGCACTGATCACGTGGCTGATCATGCACTGATCACGTGGCTGATCATGCACTGATCACGTGACTGATCATGCACTGATCACGTGACTGATCATGCACTGATCACGTGGACTGATCATGCACTGATCACGTGACTGATCATGCACTGATCACGTGCTGATCATGCACTGATCACGTGACTGATCATGCACTGATCACGTGGCTGATCATGCACTGATCACGTGGCTGATCATGCACTGATCACGTGGCTGATCATGCACTGATACCGTGACTGAGCATGGACTGATCACATGACTATCATGTAGTGATCACGTGACTTAATGGCGCTGATCATGTGACTGATCATGCACTGATCATGTTTGCTATCATACACTGATCATGTGCCTCTGGAGTCAATAAACAAAGAGCTGAGTAGGCACGAATCAAACAGTCAGCAGGCAATAATCATGGAACTCAGCTGTGAGGAATCATGCTGCTCAGCTGGCAATAATCAAGCAGCTGAGCAGGCAGGAATTACGCAGCACAGCTGACAATTGTCAAGCAGATGACAGGCAGGAATCGTGCAGCTCAGCTGGCAATTGTCAAGCAGATGAGCAGACAGTAATCACGCAGCTCAGCAGGCCCTGATCACGTGACTGAGCATGCACTGTTCACGTGGCTGATCATACACTGATCACGTGATGATCATGCACTGATCACTTGGATATCATGCACTGATCACGTGGCTGATCATACACTGTTCACGTGTCTGACCATGCACTGATCACGTGGCTGATCATACACTGCTCACGTAACTGATCATGCACTGATCACGTGGCATCATGCACTGATCACGTGGCTGAACATGCACTGTTCACGTGGCTGATCACACACCTGTCACGTGACATATCATGCACTGATCACGTGGCACTCATGCACTGATCACGTGGCTGATCATACTCTGCTCACGAACTCATCATGCACACATCACGTGGCTATCATGCACTGCTCACGTGGCTCGTCATGCAATGATCACGTAGCTACCATATACTGGTCACGTGACTGATCATGCACAGATCACGAATGATCATGCACTGTTCACGTGACTGATCATGTACTGATCACGTGACTGATCATGCACTGATCACGTGGCTATCATGCTGCTCACGTGGCTGATCATGCAACGATCACGTAGCAACCATGTACTGGTCACGTGACTGATCATGCACTGATCACGTGATTGATCCTGCACTGATCACGTGGCTCATCATGCACTGATCACGTGGCTGATCACACATGTATCACGTGACTGATCATGCACTGATCACGTGGCTCATGCACTGATCACGGATATCATGCACTGATCACGTGGCTGATCACACACGATCACATGACTGATCATGCACTGATCACGTGGCATCATGCACTGATCACGTGGCTGATCATGCACTGATCACGCTGATCATGCACTGATCACGAGCTATCATGCACTGATCACGTGACTGATCATGCACTGATCACGTAATTGATCATGCACTGATCACGTGACTGATCATGCACTGATCACGGGATGATCATGCACTGATCACGTGACTGATCATGCACTGATCACGTGGCTATCATGCACTGATCACGTGGCTGATCATGCACTGATCACGCTACTATATACTGGTCACGTGATGATCATGCACTGATCACGAATTGATCATGCACTGATCACGTGGCTGATCATGCACTGATCACGTGGCTGATCATGCACTGATCACGTGACTGATCATGCACTGATCACGTGACTGATCATGCACCACGTGGCTATCATGCACTGATCACGTGGCTGATCATGCACTGATCACGTGGCTGATCATGCACTGATCACATGACTGATCATGCACTGATCACGTGACTGATCATGCACTGATCACGTGGCTATCATGCACTATCACGTGGCTGATCATGCAATGATCATGTAGCTACCATGTACTGATCAGTGACTGATCATGCACTGATCACGTGACTGATCACACTGATCACGTGGCTGATCATGCACTGATCACGTGGCTGATCATGCACTGATCACGTGCTGATCATGCACTGATCACGTGACTGATCATGCACTGATCACGTGGCTATCATGCACTGATCACGTGGCTGATCATGCACTGATCACGGACATCATGCACTGATCACGTGACTGATCATGCACTGATCACATGACTATCATGCACTGATCACGTGGCTATCATGCACTCACGTGGCTGATCATGCAATGATCATGTAGCTATCATGCACTGATCACGTGACTGATCATACACTGATCACGTGACTGATCATGCACTGATCACGTGGCTATCATGCACTGATCACGTGACTGACATGCACTGATCACTATATCATGCACTGATCACGTGACTGATCATGCACTGATCACGGGATGATCATGCACTGATCACGTGACTGATCATGCACTGATCACGTGGCTGATCATGCACTGATCACGTGACTGATCATGCACTGATCACGTGACTGATCATGCACTGATCACGTGACTGATCATGCACTGATCACGTGGCTATCATGCACTGATCACGTGGCTGATCATGCAATGATCATGCAGCTACCATGCACCGGTCACGTGATGATCATACACTGATCACGTGACTGATCATGCAGTGACTGCTATCATGCACTGATCACGTGGCTGATCATGCACTGATCACGTGACTGATCATGCACTGATCACGTGACTGATCATGCACTGATCACGTGGCTATCATGCACTGATCACGTGGCTGATCATGCACTGATCACGTGCTGATCATGTACTGATCACATGACTGATCATGCACTGATCACGTGACTGATCATGCAGTGATCACGTGGCGGTCATGCACTACTCACGTGGCTGATCATGCAATGATCATGTAGCTACCATTACAGGTCACGTGGAATGATCATGCACCTATCAGGTGACTGATCATGCACTGATCACGTGGCTATCATGCACTGATCACGAGACTGATCATGCACTGATCACGCCTATATCATGCACTGATCACATGACTGCCCATGCACTGATCACGTGGATGATCATACACTAATCATGACAGATCATGCACTGATCACGTGGCTGATCATGCACTGATACCGTGACTGAGCATGACTGATCACATGACTATCATGTAGTGATCACGTGACTTAATGGCGCTGATCATGTGACTGATCATGCGCTGATCATGTTTGCTATCATACACTGATCATGCCTCTGGAGGCAATAAACAAAGAGCTGAGTAGGCACGAATCAAACAGCAGCAGGCAATAATCATGGAACTCAGCTGTGAGGAATCATGCTGCTCAGCTAATAATCAAGCAGCTGAGCAGGCAGGAATTACGCAGCACAGCTGGCAATTGTCAAGCAGATGACAGGCAGGAATCGTGCAGCTCAGCTGGCAATTGTCAAGCAGATGAGCAGACAGTAATCACGCAGCTCAGCAGGCCCAGATCACGTGACTGAGCATGCACTGTTCACGTGGCTGATCATACACTGATCAATGTGACTGATCATGCACTGATCACGTGGCTATCATGCACTGATCACGTGGCTGATCATACACTGCTCACGTAACTGATCATGCACTGATCACGTGGCTATCATGCACTGATCATGGCTGATCATGCACTGATCACGCAGTTGATCATGCACTGATCACGGCTGATCATGCACTGCTCAATGCAATGATCATGCACTGATCACGTGGTTGATCATGCACTGATCACGTGGCTATCATGCACTGATCACGTGGTTGATCATACACTGATCAAGTGACTGATCATGCACTGATCACTGGCTATCGCACTGATTCACTGGTTATCATGCACTGATCACGTGGCTGATCATGCACTGATCACGACTGATCATGCACTGATCACGTCTATCATGCACTGATCACGTGACTGATCATGCACTGATCACTGGATGATCATGCACTGATCATGTGACTGATCATGCACTGATCACGTACATTGCACTGATCACGTGGCTGATCATGCAATGATCATGCAGCTACTGGCGTACTGATCATGCGATGATCATGCACTGATCACTGACTGATCATGCACTGATCACGTGACTTATCATGCACTGTTCACGTGACTGATCATGCACTGATCACGTGACTGATCATGCACTGATCACGTGGCTATCATGCACTACTCACGTGGCTGATCATGCAATGATCATGTAGCTACCATGTACTGGTCACGTGACTGATCATACACTCATCAGGTGACTGATCATGCACTGATCACGTGGCTATCATGCACTGATCACGTGGCTGATCATGCACTGATCACGTGCTGATCATGCACTGATCATGACAAATCATGCACTGATCACATGGCTGATCATGCACTGATCACGTGGCTGATCATGCACTGATCACGTGGCTGATCATGCACTGATACCGGACTGAGCATGGACTGATCACATGACTATCATGTAGTGATCACGTGACTTAATGGCGCTGATCATGTGACTGATCATGCACTGATCATGTTTGCTATCATACACTGATCATGTGCCTCTGGAGGCAATAAACAGAGCTGAGTAGGCACGAATCAAACAGTCAGCAGGCAATAATCATGGAACTCAGTGTGAGGAATCATGCTGCTCAGCTGGCAATAATCAAGCAGCTGAGCAGGCAGGAATTACGCAGCACAGCTGACAATTGTCAAGCAGATGACAGGCAGGAATCGCAGCTCAGCTGGCAATTGTCAAGCAGATGAGCAGACAGTAATCACGCAGCTCAGCAGGCCCAGATCACGTGACTGAGCATGCACTGTTCACGTGGCTGATCATACACTGATCACGTGACTGATCATGCACTGATCACGTGGTTATCATGCACTGATCACGTGGCTGATCATACACTGTTCACGTGTTTGACCATGCACTGATCACGTGGCTGATCATACACTGCTCACGAACTGATCATGCACTGATCACGTGGCTGATCATGCACTGATCAGCTATGAATCATGCACTGATCACTGGCTGATCATACACTGATCACGTGATGATCATGCACTGATCACTGGCTATCATGCACTCATTCACTGGCTATCATGCACTGATCACGTGGCTGATCATGCACTGATCACGTGACTGATCATGCACTGATCACGTCTATATCATGCACTGATCACGTGACTGATCATGCACTGATCACGTGGATGATCATACTGATCACGTGACTGATCATGCACTGATCACGTGGCTATCATGCACTGATCACGTGGCTGATCATGCAATGATCACGTAGCTATCATGCACTGATCACGTGGCTGATCATGCACTGATCACGTGACTGATCATGCACTGATCACGTGACTGATCATGCACTGATCACGTGACTGATCATGCACTGATCATGTGATGATCATGCACTGATCACGTGGCTATCATGCACTGATCATGGCTGATCATGCAATGATCACGTAGCTACCATGTACTGATCACGCGACTGATCATGCACTGATCACGTATTGATCATGCACTGATCACGTGGCTGATCGTGCACTGATCACGTGACTGATCATGCACTGATCACGTGACTGATCATGCACTGATCACGTGGCTGATCATGCACTGATCACGTGACTGATCATGCACTGATCACGGCTGATCATGCACTGATCACGTGGCTGATCATGCACTGATCACGTGGCTGATCATGCACTGATCACGTGACTGATCATGCACTGATCACGTGGCTATCATGCACTGCTACGTGGCTGATCATGCTGATCACGTAGCTACCATGTACTGGTCACGTGACTGATCATGCACTGATCACGTGACTGATCATGCACTGATCACGCATGGGATCATGCACTGATCATGTGACTGATCATGCACTGATCAATGGACTGATCATGCACTGATCACGTGACTGATCATGCACTGATCACCTGACTGATCATGCACTGATCACGTGACAAATCATGAACTGATCACATAGCTATCATGAACTGATCACGTGGCTGATCATGCACTGATCACGTGGCTGATCATGCACTGATACCGTGATTGAGCATGGACTGATCACATGACTATCATGTAGTGATCACGTGACTTAATGGCTCTGATCATGTGACTGATCATGCACTGATCATGTTTGCTATCATACACTGATCATGTGCCTCTGGAGGCAATAAACAAAGAGCTGAGTAGGCACGAATCAAACAGTCAGCAGGCAATAATCATGGAACTCAGCTGTGAGGAATCATGCTGCTCAGCTGGCAATAATCAAGCAGCTGAGCAGGCAGGAATTACGCAGCACAGCTGGCAATTGTCAAGCAGATGACAGGCAGGAATCGTGCAGCTCAGCTGGCAATTGTCAAGCAGATGAGCAGACAGTAATCATGCAGCTCAGCAGGCCCTGATCACGTGACTGAGCATGCACTGTTCACGTGGTTGATCATACACTGATCACGTGATGATCATGCACTGATCACTTGGATATCATGCATTGATCACGTGGCTGATCATACACTGTTCACGTGTCTGACCATGCACTGATCACGTGGCTGATCATACACTGCTCACGTAACTGATCATGCACTGATCACGTGGCTATCATGCACTGATCACGCTGAACATGCACTGTTCACGTGGCTGATCACACACCTGTCACGTGACATATCATGCACTGATCACGTGGCACTCATGCACTGATCACGTGGCTGATCATACTCTGCTCACGCAACTCATCATGCACACATCACGTGGCTATCATGCACTGCTCACGTGGTTCGTCATGGAATGATCACGTAGCTACTATATACTGGTCACGTGACTGATCATGCACAGATCACGAAATGATCATGCACTGTTCACGTGACTGATCATGTACTGATCACGTGACTGATCATGCACTGATCACGTGGCTATCATGCTCTGCTCACGCGATTGATCATGCACCGATCACGTAGCAACCATGTACTGGTCCGTGACTGATCATGCACTGATCACGTGCACTGATCCTGCACTGATCATGGCTCATCATGCACTGATCACGCGGCTGATCACACATGTATCACGATTGATCATGCACTGATCACGTGGCTCATGCACTGATCACGTGGCTATCATGCACTGATCACGTGGATATCATGCCCTGATCACGTGGCTGATCACACACGTATCACATGACTGATCATGCACTGATCACGTGGCTATCATGCACTGATCACGTGGCTATCATGCACTGATCACTGCTGCTGATCACCAATGATCACGAGCTACATGTACTGATCACGTGACTGATCATGCACTGATCACGTGGCTGATCATGCACTGATCACGTGACTGATCATGCACTGATCACGTGGCTGACATGACCGATCACGTGACTGATCATGCACTGATCACGTGGCTATCATGCACGGCTGATCACGTGGCTGATCATGCACTGATCACGTAGCTACCATGCACTGATCACGTGACTGATCATGCACTGATCACGAATTGATCATGCACTGATCACGTGGCTGATCATGCACTGATCACGCGGGTGATCATGCACTGATCACGTGGACTGATCATGCACTGATCACGTGACTGATCATGCACTGATCACGTGGCTATCATGCACTGATCACTGGCTGATCATGCACTGATCATGCGTTGTCATGCACTGATTACGTGACTGATCATGCACTGATCACGTGGCTGATCATGCACTGATCACGTGGCTGATCATGCACTGATCACGTGACTGATCATGCACTGATCACGTGACTGATCATGCACTGATCACGGATGATCATGCACTGATCACGTGGCTATCATGCACTAATCACGTGGCTGATCATGCACTGATCACGTAGCTACCATGTACACTGATCACGTGACTGATCATGCACTGATCACGTGACTGAGCATGCACTGATCACGTGGCTATCATGCACTGATCACGTGGCTGATCATGCACTGATCACGTAGCTATCATGTACTGATCACGTGACTGATCATGCACCGATCACGTGACTGATCATGCACTGATCACGGCTATCATGCACTGATCACGTGACATCATACCGATCACGTGCCTGATCATGCACTGATCACGTGACTGATCATGCACTGATCACATGGCTATCATGCACTGATCACGTGGCTGATCATGCACTGATCACGTGGCTGACATGCACTGATCACGTGACTGATCATGCACTGATCACATGACTGATCATGCACTGATCACGTGGCTATCATGCACTACTCACGTGGCTGATCATGCAATGATCATGTAGCTACCATGTACAGGTCACGTGAATGATCATACACCCATCAGGTGACTGATCATGCACTGATCACGTGGCTATCATGCACTGATCATGACTGATCATGCACTGATCACGTCATATCATGCACTGATCACATGACTGCCCATGCACTGATCACGTGGATGATCATACACTAATCACGTGACAGATCATGCACTGATCACGTGGCTGATCATGCACTGATACCGTGACTGAGCATGGACTGATCACATGACTATCATGCAGTGATCACGTGACTTAATGGCACTGATCATGTGACTGATCATGCACTGATCATGTTTGCTATCATACACTGATCATGTGCCTCTGGAGGCAATAAACAAAGAGCTGAGTAGGCACGAATCAAACAGTCAGCAGGCAATAATCATGGAACTCAGGGTGAGGAATCATGCTGCTCAGCTGGCAATAATCAAGCAGCTGAGCAGGCAGGAATTACGCAGCACAGCTGGCAATTGTCAAGCAGATGACAGGCAGGAATCATGCAGCTCAGCTGGCAATTGTCAAGCAGATGAGCAGACAGTAATCACGCAGCTCAGCAGGCCCTGATCACGTGACTGAGCATGCACTGTTCACGTGGCTGATCATACGCTGCTCACGTGACTGATCATGCACTGATCACGTGGCTATCATGCACTGATCACGTGGCTGATCATACACTGTTCACGTGCTGATCATGCACTGATCATGGCTGATCATGCACTGATCACGTGGCTGATCATGCACTGATCACGTAGCTGACCATGCACTGATCACGTGGCTGATCATACACTGATCACGTGACTGATCATGCACTGATCACGTGGCTGATCATGCACTGATCACATATCATGCACTGATCACTTGGCTGATCATGCACTGATCACGTGACTGATCATGCACTGATCACGTGGCTATCATGCACTCACATTGGCTATCGTGCACTGATCACGTGGCTGATCATGCACTGATCACGTGACTGATCATGCACTGATCACGGCTATATCATGCACTGATCACGTGACTGATCATGCACTGATCACGCGGATGATCATGCACTGATCATGCACTGATCATGCACTGATCACGTGGCTATCATGCACTGATCACGTGCTGATCATGCACTGATCACGTGGCTATCATGCACTGATCACGTGACTGATCATGCACTGATCACGTAATTGACATGCACTGATCACGTGACTGATCATGCACTGATCACGCACTGATCATGCACTGATCACGTGACTGATCATGCACTGATCACGTGGCTATCATGCACTACTCACGTGGCTGATCATGCAATGATCATGTAGCTACCATGTACTGGTCACGTGACTGATCATACACCCATCAGGTGACTGATCATGCACTGATCACGTGGCTATCATGCACTGATCACGTGGCTGATCATGCACTGATCACGTGGCTATCATGCACTGATCACGACTGCCCATGCACTGATCACGTAGCTGATCATGCACTGATCACGTGCTGATCATGCACTGATCACGTGGCTGATCATGCACTGATACCGTGACTGAGCATGGACTGATCACATGACTATCATGCAGTGATCACGTGACTTAATGGCGCTGATCATGTGACTGACCATGCGCTGATCATGTTTGCTATCATACACTGATCACGTGCCTCGAGGCAATAAACAAAGAGCTGAGTAGGCACGAATCAAACAGTCAGCAGGCAATAATCATGGAACTCAGGTGAGGAATCATGCTGCTCAGCTGGCAATAATCAAGCAGCTGAGCAGGCAGGAATTACGCAGCACAGCTGGCAATTGTCAAGCAGATGACAGGCAGGAATCGTGCAGCTCAGCTGGCAATTGTCAAGCAGATGAGCATACAGTAATCACGCAGCTCAGCAGGCCCAGATCACGTGACTGAGCATGCACTTACGTGGCTGATCATACACTGATCACGTGGTGACTGATCATGCACTGATCACGTGGCTGATCATGCACTGATCATGCACTGATGGCGCACTGATCACGTGGCTGATCATGCACTGATCACTTGGCTATCATGCACTGATCACGTGGCTGATCATGCACTGATCACGCGTGACTGATCATGCACTGATCACTGGCTATCATCACTCATTCACTGGCTTCACGCACTGATCACGCATGGATCATGCACTGATCACGACTGATCATGCACTGATCAATGGCTATATCACACTGATCACGTGACTGATCATGCACTGATCACGTGATGATCATGCACTGATCACGCGACTGATCATGCACTGATCACGCACATCATGCACTGATCACGCGGCTGATCATGCAATGATCACGCAGCTACCATGCACTGATCACGGATGATCATGCACTGATCACGCATGATCATGCACTGATCACGTGACTGATCATGCACTGATCACGTGACTGATCATGCACTGATCACGTGACTGATCATGCACTGATCACGTGGCTATCATGCACTGCTCACGTGGCTGATCATGCAATGATCACGTAGCTACCATATACTGGTCATGACTGATCATGCACTGATCACGACTGATCATGCACTGATCATGTGGCCGATCATGCACTGATCACGTGGCTGATCATGCACTGATCACGTGACTGATCATGCACTGATCACGTGATGATCATGCACTGATCACGTGACTGATCATGCACTGATCACGTGCCTGTCATGCACTGATCACGTGACTGATCATGCACTGATCACATGGCTATCATGCACTGATCACGTGACTGATCATGCACTGATCACGTGGCTGATCATGCACTGATCGTGACTGAGCATGGACTGATCACATGACTATCATGTAGTGATCACGTGACTTAATGGCGCTGATCATGTGACTGATCATGCACTGATCATGTTTGCTATCATACACTGATCATGTGCCTCTGGAGGCAATAAACAAAGAGCTGAGTAGGCACGAATCATACAGTCAGCAGGCAATAATCATGGAACTCACGTGAGGAATCATGCTGCTCAGCTGGCATCAACAGCTGAGCAGGCAGGAATTACGCAGCACAGCTGGCAATTGTCAAGCAGATGACAGGCAGGAATCGTGCAGCTCAGCTGGCAATTGTCAAGCAGATGAGCAGACAGTAATCACGCAGCTCAGCAGGCCCTGATCACGTGACTGAGCATGCACTGTTCACGTGGCTGATCATACACTGATCACGTGATGATCATGCACTGATCACTTGGATATCATGCACTGATCACGTGGCTGATCATACACTGTTCACGTGTCTGACCATGCACTGATCACGTGGCTGATCATACACTGCTCACGTAACTGATCATGCACTGATCACGTGGCTATCATGCACTGATCACGTGGCTGACATGCACTGTTCACGTGGCTGATCACACCTGTCACGTGACATATCATGCACTGATCACGTGGCACTCATGCACTGATCACGTGGCTGATCATACACTGCTCACGTACTGATCATGCACTGATCATGGCTATCATGCACTGATCACGTGGCTGATCATGCACTGATCACGCGTTGATCATGCACTGATCACGTGACTGTACATCAGCTTCAATGCATCTGATCATGCACTGATCACGTGACTGATCATGCACTGATCACGTGGCTGATCATGCACTGATCACGTGGCTGATCATGCACTGATCATGGACTGATCATGCACTGATCACGTGGCTATCATGCACTGATCACTGGCTATCATGCACTGATCACGTGGCTGATCATGCACTGATCACGTGACTGATCATGCACTGATCACGGCTGATCATGCACTGATCACGTGACTGATCATGCACTGATCACCCGGATGATCATGCACTGATCATGTGACTGATCATGCACTGATCACGGCTATCATGCACTGATCACGTGGCTGATCATGCACTGATCACGTAGCTGATCATGCACTGATCACGTGACTGATCATGCACTGATCACGTGGCTGATCATGCACTGATCACGTGACTTATCATGCACTGTTCACGTGACTGATCATGCACTGATCACGTGACTGATCATGCACTGATCACGGCTATCATGCACTACTCACGTGGCTGATCATGCAATGATCATGTAGCTACCATGTACTGGTCACGTGACTGATCATACACCCATCAGGTGACTGATCATGCACTGATCACGTGGCTATCATGCACTGATCACGGCTGATCATGCACTGATCACGTCACTGATCATGCACTGATCACGTGACTGATCATGCACTGATCACGTGGCTATCATGCACTGATCACGTGGCTGATCATGCACTGATCACGTGGCTGATCATGCACTGATACCGTGACTGAGCATGGACTGATCACATGACTATCATGTAGTGATCACGTGACTTAATGGCGCTGATCATGTGACTGATCATGCGCTGATCATGCTATCATACACTGATCATGTGCCTCTGGAGGCAATAAACAAAGAGCTGAGTAGGCACGAATCAAACAGTCAGCAGGCAATAATCATGGAACTCAGGTGAGGAATCATGCTGCTCAGCTGGCAATAATCAAGCAGCTGAGCAGGCAGGAATTACGCAGCACAGCTGGCAATTGTCAAGCAGATGACAGGCAGGAATCGTGCAGCTCAGCTGGCAATTGTCAAGCAGATGAGCAGACAGTAATCACGCAGCTCAGCAGGCCCAGATCACGTGACTGAGCATGCACTGTTCACGTGGCTGATCATACACTGATCACGTGACTGATCATGCACTGATCACGTGGCTATCATGCACTGATCACGTGGCTGATCATACACTGTTCACGTGTCTGACCATGCACTGATCACGTGGCTGATCATACACTGCTCATGTATCTGATCATGCACTGATCACGTGGCTGATCATGCACTGATCACGTGGCTGATCATGCACTGATCATGGCTGATCATGCACTGATCACGTGACTGATCATGCACTGATCATCTGGCTATCATGCACTCATTCACTGGCTATCGCACTGATCACGTGGCTGATCATGCACTGATCACGTGACTGATCATGCACTGATCACGCCTATATCATGCACTGATCACGTGACTGATCATGCACTGATCACGTGGATGATCATGCACTGATCATGGCTGCTGATCATGCACTGATCACGTGGCTATCATGCACTGATCACCGCTGATCATGCACTGATCATGATGACCATGCATGGATCATGTGACTGATCATGCACTGATCATGACGATCATGCACTGATCACGTGACTGATCATGCACTGATCACGTGACTGATCATGCACTGATCACGTGATGATCATGCACTGATCACGTGGCGCACTGCTCACGTGGCTGATCATGCACTGATCACGTAGCTGATCATGCACTGGTCGGACTGATCATGCACTGATCACGTGACTGATCATGCACTGATCACGTGGCTGATCATGCACTGATCACGTACATCATGCACTGATCACGTGACTGATCATGCACTGATCACGTGACTGATCATGCACTGATCACGTGACTGATCATGCACTGATCACGTGCCTGTCATGCACTGATCACGGACTGATCATGCACTGATCACATGGCTATCATGCACTGATCACGTGGCTGATCATGCACTGATCACGTGGCTGATCATGCACTGATACCGTGACTGAGCATGGACTGATCACATGACTATCATGTAGTGATCACGTGACTTAATGGCGCTGATCATGTGACTGATCATGCACTGATCATGTTTGCTATCATACACTGATCATGTGCCTCTGGAGGCAATAAACAAAGAGCTGAGTAGGCACGAATCATACAGTCAGCAGGTAATAATCATGGAACTCAGCTGTGAGGAATCATGCTGCTCAGCTGGCAATAATCAAGCAGCTGAGCAGGCAGGAATTACGCAGCACAGCTGGCAATTGTCAAGCAGATGACAGGCAGGAATCGTGCAGCTCAGCTGGCAATTGTCAAGCAGATGAGCAGACAGTAATCACGCAGCTCAGCAGGCCCTGATCACGTGACTGAGCATGCACTGTTCACGTGGCTGATCATACACTGATCACGTGATGATCATGCACTGATCACTTGGATATCATGCACTGATCACGTGGCTGATCATACACTGTTCACGTGTCTGACCATGCACTGATCACGTGGCTGATCACACTGCTCACGTAACTGATCATGCACTGATCACGTGGCATCATGCACTGATCACGTGGCTGAACATGCACTGTTCACGTGGCTGATCACACACCTGTCACGTGACATATCATGCACTGATCACGTGGCACTCATGCACTGATCACGTGGCTGATCATACTCTGCTCACGAACTCATCATGCACATCACGTGGCTATCATGCACTGCTCACGGCTCGTCATGGAATGATCACGTAGCTACCATATACTGGTCACGTGACTGATCATGCACAGATCACGTAAATGATCATGCACTGTTCACGTGACTGATCATGTACTGATCACGTGACTGATCATGCACTGATCACGTGGCTATCATGCTCTGCTCACGTGGCTGATCATGCAACGATCACGAGCAACCATGTACTGGTCACGTGACTGATCATGCACTGATCACGTAATTGATCCTGCACTGATCACGTGGTCATCATGCACTGATCACGTGGCTGATCACACATGTATCACGTGACTGATCATGCACTGATCACGTGGGCTCATGCACTGATCACGTGGCTATCATGCACTGATCACGTGGCTGATCACACACTGATCACATGACTGATCATGCACTGATCACGTAACTGATCATGCACTGATCACGTGGCATCATGCACTGATCACTGGCTGATCGCAATGATCACTGCATACATGTACTGATCACGCGGATGATCATGCACTGATCACGTGACTGATCATGCACTGATCACGTGACTGATCATGCACTGATCACGTGACTGATCATGCACTGATCACGTGACTGATCATGCACTGATCACGTGGCTATCATGCACTGATCATGGCTGATCATGCACTGATCACGTAGCTACCATGCACTGATCACGTGACTGATCATGCACTGATCACGTGGCTGATCATGCACTGATCACGTGGCTGATCATGCACTGATCACGTGGCTGATCATGCACTGATCACTGTGGCATGATCATGCACTGATCACGTGACTGATCATGCACTGATCACGTGGCTATCATGCACTGATCACGTGGCTATCATACACTGATCACGTGACTGATCATGCACTGATCACGTGACTGATCATGCACTGATCACGTGGCTATCATGCACTGATCACGTGGCTGATCATGCAATGATCACGTAGCTACCATGTACTGGTCACGTGACTGATCATGCACTCATCAGGCAATGATCATGCACTGATCACGTGGCTATCATGCACTGATCACGCAGACTGATCATGCACTGATCACGGCTATATCATGCACTGATCACATGACTGATCATGCACTGATCACTGGCTGATCATGCACCGTCTCATGTGACTGATCATGCACTGATCACGTGGCTGATCATGCACTGATCACGTGACTGATCATGCACTGTCACGTGGCTGATCATGCACTGATCACGTGACTGATCATGCACTGATCACGTGGCTATCATGCACTGATCACGTGGCTGATCATGCACTGATCACGAGGGCCATACTGTCACGTGACTGATCATACACTGATCACGTGACTGATCATGCACTGATCACGTGGCTATCATGCACTGATCACGTGGCTGATCCATCACTGATCACGTGACTGATCATGCACTGATCACGTGGACTGATCATGCACTGATCACGTGGCTGATCATGCACTGATCACCTGGCTGATCATGCACTGATCACGGCTATCATGCACTGATCACGCGGCTGATCATGCACTGATCACGTGGCTACATGCACTGATCACGTGACTGATCATGCACTGATCACGAACTGATCATGCACTGATCACGTGACTGATCATGCACTGTTCACGGACTGATCATGCACTGATCACGTGACTGATCATGCACTGATCACGTGGTTATCATGCACTACTCACGTGGCTGATCATGCAATGATCATGTAGCTCATGTACTGGTCACGTGACTGATCATACACCCATCAGGTGACTGATCATGCACTGATCACGTGGCTATCATGCACTGATCACGTGGCTGATCATGCACTGATCACGTGACTGATCATGCACTGATCACGTGACTGATCATGCACTGATCACGTGGCTGATCATGCACTGATCACCCAGATCATGCACTGATCACGTGGCTGATCATGCACTGATACCGCGACTGAGCATGGACTGATCACATGACTATCATGTAGTGATCACGTGACTTAATGGCGCTGATCATGTGACTGATCATGCACTGATCATGTTTGCTATCATACACTGATCATGTGCCTCTGGAGGCATAAACAAAGAGCTGAGTAGGCACGAATCAAACAGTCAGCAGGCAATAATCATGGAACTCAGCTGTGAGGAATCATGCTGCTCAGCTGGCAATAATCAAGCAGCTGAGCAGGCAGGAATTACGCAGCACAGCTGGCAATTGTCAAGCAGATGACAGGCAGGAATCGTGCAGCTCAGCTGGCAATTGTCAAGCAGATGAGCAGACAGTAATCACGCAGCTCAGCAGGCCCTGATCACGTGACTGAGCATGCACTGTTCACGTGGCTGATCATATGCACTGATCATGTGACTGATCATGCACTGATCACGTGGCTATCATGCACTGATCACGTGGCTGATCATACACTGATTACGTGACTGATCATGCACTGATCACGTGGCTATCATGCACTGATCACGTGGTTGATCATGCACTGATCATGGTTCTATCATGCACTGATCACGTGGCTGATCATACACTGATCACGAACTGATCATGCACCGATCACGTGGCTGATCATGCACTGATCACATGGCTATCATGCACTGATCACGTGGCTGATCATGCACTGATCACGTGACTGATCATGCACTGATCACTGGCTATCATGCACTGATCACTGGCTATCATGCACTGATCACGTGGTTGATCATGCACTGATCACGTGACTGATCATGCACTGATCACGTCTATATCATGCACTGATCACGTGATTGACCATGCACTGATCACGTGGATGATCATGCACTGATCATGATTGATCATGCACTGATCACGTTGCTATCATGCACTGATCACCTGCTGATCATGCACTGATCACGTAGCTGCACATGATCACTGATCACGTGGCTGATCATGCACTGATCACTTGACTGATCATGCACTGATCACGTGACTGATCATGCACTGATCACGTCTGATCATGCACTAATCACGTGGCTGATCATGCACTGATCACGTGGCTGACCATGCACTGTCACGTGACTGATCATGCACTGATCACGTGGCTATCATGCACTGATCACGTGGCTGATCATGCACTGATCACGTGGCTGATCATGCACTGATCACGTGACTGATCATGCAATGCTCACGTGGCTGATCATGCACTGATCACGTGACTGTCATGCACTGATCACGTGACTGATCATGCACTGATCATGTGGTTGATCATGCACTGATCACGTGGCTGATCATCCACTGATCACGTGACTGATCATGCACTGATCACGTGGACCATGCACTGATCACGTGGCTATCATGCACTGATCACGTGGCTGATCATGCACTGATCACGTTGATCATGCACTGATCACGTGACTGATCATGCACTGATCACGTGACTGATCATGCACTGATCACGTGGCTATCATGCACTGCTCACGTGGCTGATCATGCAATGATCACGTAGCTACCATGTACTGGTCACGTGACTGATCATGCACCGATCAAGTGACTGATCATGCACTGATCATGTGGCTGATCATGCACTGATCACGTGGCTGATCATGCACTGATCACGTGACTGATCATGCACTGATCACGTGGCTATCATGCACTGATCACTTGGCTGATCATGCACTGATCACGGCTACCATGCACTGGTTACATGACTGATCATGCACTGATCACGTGACTGATCATGCACTGATCACGTGGCTATCATGCACTACTCACGTGGCTGATCATGCAATGATCATGTAGCTACCATGTACAGGTCACGTGACGATCATACACCCATCAGGTGACTGATCATGCACTGATCACGTGGCTATCATGCACTGATCACAGACTGATCATGCACTGATCACGCCTATATCATGCACTGATCACATGACTGCCCATGCACTGATCACGTGGATGATCATACACTAATCATGTGACAGATCATGCACTGATCACGTGGCTGATCATGCACTGATACCGTGACTGAGCATGGACTGATCACATGACTATCATGTAGTGATCACGTGACTTAATGGCGCTGATCATGTGACTGATCATGCGCTGATCATGTTTGCTATCATACACTGATCATGTGCCTCTGGAGGCAATAAACAAAGAGCTGAGTAGGCACGAATCAAACAGTCAGCAGGCAATAATCATGGAACTCAGCTGTGAGGAATCAGGCTGCTCAGCTGGCAATAATCAAGCAGCTGAGCAGGCAGGAATTACCCAGCACAGCTGGCAATTGTCAAGCAGATGACAGGCAGGAATCGTGCAGCTCAGCTGGCAATTGTCAAGCAGATGAGCAGACAGTAATCACGCAGCTCAGCAGGCCCTGATCACGTGACTGAGCATGTACTGCTCACGTGGCTGATCATACACTGATCACGTGATTGATCATGCACTGATCACTTGATATCATGCACTGATCACGTGGCTGATCATACACTGTCCACGTGTCTGACCATGCACTGATCACGTGGCTGATCATACACTGCTCACGTAACTGATCATGCACTGATCACGTGACTATCATGCACTGATCACGTGGCTGATCATGCACTGATCACGTGGCTGATCACACACCTGTCACGTGACATATCATGCACTGATCACGGCACTCATGCACTGATCACGTGGCTGATCGTACTCTGCTCACGTAACTCATCATGCACTCATCACGTGGCTATCATGCACTGCTCACGTGGCTGGTCATGAATGATCACGTAGCTACCATATACTGGTCACGCGACTGATCATGCACAGATCACGCAAATGATCATGCACTGATCACGTGACTGATCATGCACTGATCACGTGACTGATCATGCACTGATCACGTGGCTATCATGCACTGATCACTTGGCTGATCATGCACTGATCACGAGTACCCATGTACTGATCACGTGACTGATCATGCACTGATCATGACTGATCATGCACTGATCACGTGGCTCATCATGCACTGATCACGTGGCCGATCACACATGTATCACGCGACTGATCATGCACTGATCACGTGACTATCATGCACTGATCACGTGGCTATCATCACTGATCACGTGGCTGATCATGCACTGATCACGTGGCTGATCATGCACTGATCACTGCTGATCATGCACTGATCACGTGGTCATGCACTGATCACGTGGCTGATCATGCACTGATCACGCAGCTACCATGCACTGATCACGTGACTGATCATGCACTGATCACGTGACTGATCATGCACTGATCACGTGACTGCCATGCACTGATCACGTGACTGATCATGCACTGATCATGTGACTATCATGCACTGATCACTTGGTTGATCATGCACTGATCACGTGACTGATCATGCACTGATCACGTGGCTACCATGCACTGATCACGTGACTGATCATGCACTGATCACGTGGATGATCATGCACTGATCACGTGACTGATCATGCACTGATCAGCGTTGATCATGCACCGATCACGTGACTGATCATGCACTGATCACGTACTGATCATGCACTGATCACGTGACTGATCATGCACTGATCACATGATCATACACTGATCACGTGACTGGTCATGCACAGATTACATGACTGATCATGCACTCAACACGTGACTGATCATGCACTGATCACGTGGCTATCATGCACTACTCACGTGGCTGATCATGCAATGATCATAGCTACCATGTATGATCACGTGACTGATCATACACCCATCAGGTGACGGATCATGCACTGATCACGTGGCTATCATGCACTGATCACGGGACTGATCATGCACTGATCACCTGCTGGTCATGCACAGATCACGTGACAAATCATGAACTGATCACATAGCTGATCATGAACTGATCACGTGGCTGATCATGCACTGATCACGTGGCTGATCATGCACTGATACCGTGATTGAGCATGGACTGATCACATGACTATCATGTAGTGATCACGTGACTTAATGGCGCTGATCATGTGACTGATCATGCGCTGATCATGTTTGCTATCATGCACTGATCACGTGCCTCTGGAGGCAATAAACAAAGAGCTGAGTAGGCACGAATCAAACAGTCAGCAGGCACTAATCATGGAACTCAGCTGTGAGGAATCATGCTGCTCAGATGGCAATAATCAAGCAGCTGAGCAGGCAGGAATTACGCAGCACAGCTGGCAATTGTCAAGCAGATGACAGGCAGGAATCGCAGCTCAGCTGGCAATTGTCAAGCACATGAGCAGACGGTAATCACGCAGCTCAGCAGGCCCTGATCACGTGACTGAGCATGCACTGTTCACGTGGCTGATCATACACTGATCACGTAACTGATCATGCACTGATCACGTGGCTATCATGCACTGATCATGGCTGATCATGCACTGTTCACGTGGCTGATCATGCACTGATCACGTGGCTGATCATACACTGCTCACGTATCTGATCATGCACTGATCACGTGGCTGATCATGCACTGATCACGTGGCTATCATGCACTTATTACTTGGCTGATCACACACTGATCACGTGACTGATAATGCACTGATCATCTGGCTATCATGCACTCATTAACTGGCTATCTGCACTGATCACGTGGCTGATCATGCACTGATCACGTGACTGATCATGCACTGATCACGCCTATATCATGCACTGATCACGTGACTGATCATGCACTGATCACGTGGATGATCATGCACTGATCATGCTGATCATGCACTGATCACGTGGCTATCATGCACTGCTCACGCTGATCATGCACTGATCACGAGCTACTCATGTACTGGTCACTTGAGCTGATCTGCACTGATCACGTAATTGATCATGCACTGATCACGTGACTTATCATGCACTGTTAACGTGAGTGATCATGCACTGATCACGGGACTGATCATGCACTGATCACGTGGCTATCATGCACTGCTCATGGCTGATCATGCAACGATCACCTAGCTACCATGTACTGGTCACGTGACTGATCATGCACTGATCACGTGACTGATCATGCACTGATCATGTGGCTGATCATGCACTGATCACGTGGCTGATCATGCACTGATCACGTGACTGGATCATGCACTGATCACGTGACTGATCATGCACTGATCACGTGACTGATCATGCACTGATCACGTGCCTGGTCATGCACAGATCACGTGACAAATCATGCACTGATCACGTGGCTATCATAACTGATCACGTGGCTGATCATGCACTGATCACGTGGCTGATCATGCACTGATACCGTGACTGAGCATGGACTGATCACATGACTATCATGTAGTGATCACGTGACTTAATGGCGCTGATCATGTGACTGATCATGCACTGATCATGTTTGCTATCATACACTGATCATGTGCCTCTGGATGTAATAAACAAAGAGCTGAGTAGGCACGAATCAAACAGTCAGCAGGCAATAATCATGGAACTCAGCTGTGAGGAATCATGCTGCTCAGCTGGCAGTAATCAAGCAGCTGAGCAGGCAGGAATTACGCAGCACAGCTGGCAATTGTCAAGCAGATGACAGGCAGGAATCGTGCAGCTCAGCTGGCAATTGTCAAGCAGATGAGCAGACAGTAATCACGCAGCTCAGCAGGCCCTGATCACGTGACTGAGCATGCACTGTTCACGTGGCTGATCATACACTGATCACGTGATGATCATGCACTGATCACTTGGATATCATGCACTGATCACGTGGCTGATCATACACTGTTCACGTGTCTGACCATGCACTGATCACGTGGCTGATCATACACTGCTCACGTAACTGATCATGCACTGATCACGTGGCTATCATGCACTGATCACGTGGCTGAACATGCACTGTTCACGTGGCTGATCACACACCTGTCACGTGACATATCATGCACTGATCACGTGGCACTCATGCACTGATCACGTGGCTGATCATACTCTGCTCACGCAACTGATCATGCACACATCACGCGGCTATCATGCACCGCTCACGTGGCTCATCATGGAATGATCACGTAGTTACCATATACTGGTCACGTGACTGATCATGCACTGATCACGAATGATCATGCACTGATCACGTGACTGATCATGCACTGATCACGTGACTGATCATGCACTGATCACGTGGCTATCATGCACTGCTCACGTGGCTGATCATGCAACGATCACGTAGCAACCATGTACTGGTCACGTGACTGATCATGCACTGATCACGTAATTGATCATGCACTGATCACGTGGCTCATCATGCACTGATCACGTGCTGATCATGCACTGATCACGGATATCATGCACTGATCACGTGGCTGTTCATGCACTGATCACGTGACTGATCATGCACTGATCACGTGGGATCATGCACTGATCACGTGGCTGATCACTGATCACGACTGACACATGACTGATCATGCACTGATCACGTGATGATCATGCACTGATCACGTGGCTTCATGCACTGATCACGTGGCTGATCATGCACTGATCACGTGGCTGATCATGCACTGATCACGTGGCTGATCACACTGATCACGCTGATCATGCACTGATCACTGATCATGCACTGATCACGTGGCTATCATGCACTGATCAGCTGACATGCACTGATCGATGCACTGATCACGTGACTGATCATGCACTGATCACGTGACTGATCATGCACTGATCACGTGACTGATCATGCACTGATCACGATCATGCACTGATCACGTGATCATGCACTGATCACGTGGCTGATCATGCAATGATGGCTGATCATGCACTGATCACTACCATGCACTGGTCACGTGACTGATCATGCACTGATCACGTAATTGATCATGCACTGATCACGTGGCTGATCATGCACTGATCACGTGGCTGATCATGCACTGATCACGTGACTGATCATGCACTGATCACGTGACTGATCATGCACTGATCACGTGGCTATCATGCACTGATCACTTGGCTCGTCATACACTGATCACGTGGCTGATCATGCACTGATCACGTGACTGATCATGCACTGATCACGTGACTGATCATGCACTGATCACGTGGCTATCATGCACTGATCACGTGGCTGATCATGCAATGATCATGCAGTTACCATGTCACTGGCCGTGACTGATCATGCACTGATCACGTGACTGATCATGCACTGATCACGTGACTATCATGCACTGATCACGTGGCTGATCATGCACTGATCACGTGGCTGATCATGCACTGATCACGTGACTGATCATGAACTGATCACGTGGCTATCATGCACTGATCACGTGGCTGATCATGCACTGATCACGTGGCTGATCATGCACTGATCACGTGACTGATCATGCACTGATCACGTGACTATCATGCACTGATCACGTGGCTGATCATGCACTGATCACGTGGCTGATCATGCACTGATCATGTAGCTACCATGCACTGATCACGTGAATGATCATACACTGATCAGGTGACTGATCATGCACTGATCACGGCTATCATGCACTGATCACGTGACTGATCATGCACTGATCACGCCTATATCATGCACTGATCACGTGACTGATCATGCACTGATCACGTGACATGCACTGATCACGTGACTGATCATGCACTGATCACGTGGCTGATCATGCACTGATCACGTGACTGATCATGCACTGATCACGTGACTGATCATGCACTGATCATGTGACTGATCATGCACTGATCACGTGGCTAACGTGCACTACTCACGTGGCTGATCATGCAATGATCATGGCTACAAGTACTGGTCACGTGACTGATCATACACCCATCAGTGACTGATCATGCACTGATCACGTGGCTATCATGCACTGATCACGTGGCTGATCATGCACTGATCACGTGGCTGATCATGCACTGATCACGTGATGATCATGCACTGATCACGTAGCTATCATGCACTGATCACGTGGCTGATCATGCACTGATCACGTGGCTGATCATGCACTGATACCGTGACTGATCATGGACTGATCACATGACTATCATGTAGTGATCACGTGACTTAATGGCGCTGATCATGTGACTGATCATGCACTGATCATGTTTGCTATCATACACTGATCATGTGCCTCTGGAGGCAATAAACAAAGAGCTGAGTAGGCACGAATCAAACAGTCAGCAGGCAATAATCATGGAACTCAGCTGTGAGGAATCATGCTGCTCAGCTGGCAATAATCAAGCAGCTGAGCAGGCAGGAATTACGCAGCACAGCTGACAATTGTCAAGCAGATGACAGGCAGGAATCGTGCAGCTCAGCTGGCAATTGTCAAGCAGATGAGCAGACAGTAATCACGCAGCTCAGCAGGCCCTGATCACGTGACTGAGCATGCACTGTTCACGTGGCTGATCATACACTGATCACGTGACTGATCATGCACTGATCACGTGGCTATCATGCACTGATCACGTGGCTGATCATACACTGATCACGTGACTGATCATGCACTGATCACGTGGCTGATCATGCACTGATCACGTGGCTGATCATGCACTGATCACGTGACTGATCATGCACTGATCACGTGGCTGATCATGCACTGATCACGTGACTGATCATGCACTGATCACGTGGCTGATCATGCACTGATCACGTGGCTATCATGCACTGATCACGTGGCTGATCATGCACTGATCACGTGACTGATCATGCACTGATCATCTGGCTATCATGCACTGATCACTGGCTATCATGCACTGATCACGTGGCTGATCATGCACTGATCACGTGACTGATCATGCACTGATCACGGCTATATCATGCACTGATCACGTGACTGATCATGCACTGATCACGTGATGATCATGCACTGATCATGACTGATCATGCACTGATCACGTGGCTATCATGCACTGATCACGCTGATCATGCACTGATCACGTAGCTACCATGCACTGATCACGTGACTGATCATGCACTGATCACGTGGCTGATCATGCACTGATCACGTGGCTATCATGCACTGATCACGTGGCTGATCATGCACTGATCACGTGGCTGATCATGCACTGATCACGTGACTGATCATGCACTGATCACGTGGCTGATCATGCACTGATCACGTGACTATCATGCACTGATCACGTGACTGATCATGCACTGATCACGTGGATCATGCACTGATCACGTGGCTATCATGCACTGATCACGTGGCTGATCATGCAATGATCATGTTACCATGTACTGGTCACGTGACTGATCATACACCCATCAGGTGACTGATCATGCACTGATCACGTGGCTATCATGCACTGATCACGTGACTGATCATGCACTGATCACCGTCTGATCATGCACTGATCACGTGACTGATCATGCACTGATCACGTAGTGATCATGCACTGATCACGTGGCTGATCATGCACTGATCACGTGGCTGATCATGCACTGATACCGTGACTGAGCATGGACTGATCACATGACTATCATGTAGTGATCACGTGACTTAATGGCGCTGATCATGTGACTGATCATGCGCTGATCATGTTTGCTATCATACACTGATCATGTGCCTCTGGAGGCAATAAACAAAGAGCTGAGTAGGCACGAATCAAACAGTCAGCAGGCAATAATCATGGAACTCAGCTGTGAGGAATCATGCTGCTCAGCTGGCAATAATCAAGCAGCTGAGCAGGCAGGAATTACGCAGCACAGCTGGCAATTGTCAAGCAGATGACAGGCAGGAATCGTGCAGCTCAGCTGGCAATTGTCAAGCAGATGAGCAGACAGTAATCACGCAGCTCAGCAGGCCCTGATCACGTGACTGAGCATGCACTGTTCACGTGGCTGATCATACACTGATCACGTGACTGATCATGCACTGATCACTTGGCTATCATGCACTGATCACGTGGCTGATCATACACTGATCACGTGTCTGATCATGCACTGATCACGTGGCTGATCATGCACTGATCACGTGGCTGATCATGCACTGATCACGTGGCTATCATGCACTGATCACGTGGCTGATCATGCACTGATCACGTGACTGATCATGCACTGATCACGTGGCTGATCATGCACTGATCACGTGGCTATCATGCACTGATCACGTGGCTGATCATGCACTGATCACGTGGCTGATCATGCACTGATCACTGGCTGATCATGCACTGATCACTGGCTGATCATGCACTGATCACGTGGCTGATCATGCACTGATCACGTGGCTGATCATGCACTGATCACGGCTGATCATGCACTGATCACGTGACTATCATGCACTGATCACGTGGCTGATCATGCACTGATCACGTGACTGATCATGCACTGATCACGTGACTGATCATGCACTGATCATGCTGATCATGCACTGATCACGTGACTGATCATGCACTGATCACGTGACTGATCATGCACTGATCACGTGCTGATCATGCACTGATCACGCTGATCATGCACTGATCACGTGGCTGATCATGCACTGATCACGTGGCTGATCATGCACTGATCACGTGACTGATCATGCACTGATCACGTGGCTGATCATGCACTGATCACGTGACTTATCATGCACTGTTCACGTGACTGATCATGCACTGATCACGTGACTGATCATGCACTGATCACGTGGCTATCATGCACTACTCACGTGGCTGATCATGCAATGATCATGTAGCTACCATGTACTGGTCACGTGACTGATCATACACCCATCAGGTGACTGATCATGCACTGATCACGTGGCTATCATGCACTGATCACGTGGCTGATCATGCACTGATCACCTGCCTGATCATGCACTGATCACGTGACTGATCATGCACTGATCACGTGGCTGATCATGCACTGATCACTGAAGATCATGCACTGATCACGTGGCTGATCATGCACTGATACCGTGACTGAGCATGGACTGATCACATGACTATCATGTAGTGATCACGTGACTTAATGGCGCTGATCATGTGACTGATCATGCGCTGATCATGTTTGCTATCATACACTGATCATGTGCCTCTGGAGGCAATAAACAAAGAGCTGAGTAGGCACGAATCAAACAGTCAGCAGGCAATAATCATGGAACTCAGCTGTGAGGAATCATGCTGCTCAGCTGGCAATAATCAAGCAGCTGAGCAGGCAGGAATTACGCAGCACAGCTGGCAATTGTCAAGCAGATGACAGGCAGGAATCGTGCAGCTCAGCTGGCAATTGTCAAGCAGATGAGCAGACAGTAATCACGCAGCTCAGCAGGCCCAGATCACGTGACTGAGCATGCACTGTTCACGTGGCTGATCATACACTGATCACGTGACTGATCATGCACTGATCACGTGGCTGATCATGCACTGATCACGTGGCTGATCATGCACTGATCACGTGGCTGATCATGCACTGATCACGTGGCTGATCATGCACTGATCACGTGGCTGATCATGCACTGATCACGTGGCTGATCATGCACTGATCACGTGGCTGATCATGCACTGATCACGTGGCTGATCATGCACTGATCACGTATGATCATGCACTGATCACGTGGCTGATCATGCACTGATCACGTGACTGATCATGCACTGATCACGTGACTGATCATGCACTGATCACTGGCTGATCATGCACTCATTCACTGGCTATCATGCACTGATCACGGCTGATCATGCACTGATCACGTGACTGATCATGCACTGATCACGTCTATATCATGCACTGATCACGTGATGATATGCATGATCACGTGGCTGATCATGCACTGATCATGCACTGATCATGCACTGATCACGTGGCTATCATGCACTGATCACGTGGCTGATCATGCACTGATCACGTGCTGATCATGCACTGATCACGGACTGATCATGCACTGATCACGGCATCTGACTGATCACGCACTGATCACGTGACTGATCATGCACTGATCACGTGACTGATCATGCACTGATCACGTGACTGATCATGCACTGATCACGTGGCTATCATGCACTACTCACGTGGCTGATCATGCATGATCATGTAGCTACCATGTACTGGTCACGTGATGATCATACACCCATCAGGTGACTGATCATGCACTGATCACGTGGCTATCATGCACTGATCACGTGGCTGATCATGCACTGATCACGTGCCTGATCATGCACTGATCACGTGACTGATCATGCACTGATCACGTGGCTGATCATGCACTGATCACGTGACTGATCATGCACTGATCACGTGGCTGATCATGCACTGATACCGTGACTGAGCATGGACTGATCACATGACTATCATGTAGTGATCACGTGACTTAATGGCGCTGATCATGTGACTGATCATGCTGATCATGTTTGCTATCATACACTGATCATGTGCCTCTGGAGGCAATAAACAAAGAGCTGAGTAGGCACGAATCAAACAGTCAGCAGGCAATAATCATGGAACTCAGCTGTGAGGAATCATGCTGCTCAGCTGGCAATAATCAAGCAGCTGAGCAGGCAGGAATTACGCAGCACAGCTGGCAATTGTCAAGCAGATGACAGGCAGGAATCGTGCAGCTCAGCTGGCAATTGTCAAGCAGATGAGCAGACAGTAATCACGCAGCTCAGCAGGCCCTGATCACGTGACTGAGCATGCACTGTTCACGTGGCTGATCACACTGATCACGTGACTGATCATGCACTGATCACGTGATCATGCACTGATCACGTGGCTGATCATACACTGATCACGTGACTGATCATGCACTGATCACGTGGCTGATCATGCACTGATCACGTGGCTGATCATGCACTGATCACGTGGCTTATCATGCACTGATCACGTGGCTGATCATGCACTGATCACGTGACTGATCATGCACTGATCACGTGGCTGATCATGCACTGATCACGTGGCTATCATGCACTGATCACGTGGCTGATCATGCACTGATCACGTGACTGATCATGCACTGATCACTGGCTATCATGCACTGATTCACGTGGCTATCATGCACTGATCACGTGGCTGATCATGCACTGATCACGTGACTGATCATGCACTGATCACGGCTATATCATGCACTGATCACGTGACTGATCATGCACTGATCACGTGGATGATCATGCACTGATCATGTGACTGATCATGCACTGATCACGTGGCTATCATGCACTGATCACGTGGCTGATCATGCACTGATCACGAGCTATCATGTACTGATCATGGACTGATCATGCACTGATCACGTGGCTGATCATGCACTGATCACGTGGCTGATCATGCACTGATCACGTGCTGATCATGCACTGATCACGTGGCTGATCATGCACTGATCACGTGGCTGATCATGCACTGATCACGTGACTTATCATGCACTGATCACGTGACTGATCATGCACTGATCACGTGACTGATCATGCACTGATCACGTGGCTATCATGCACTACTCACGTGGCTGATCATGCAATGATCATGTAGCTACCATGTACTGGTCACGTGACTGATCATACACCCATCAGGTGACTGATCATGCACTGATCACGTGGCTATCATGCACTGATCACGTGACTGATCATGCACTGATCACGTGCCTGATCATGCACTGATCACGTGACTGATCATGCACTGATCACGTGGCTGATCATGCACTGATCACGTGGCTGATCATGCACTGATCACGTGGCTGATCATGCACTGATACCGTGACTGAGCATGGACTGATCACATGACTATCATGTAGTGATCACGTGACTTAATGGCGCTGATCATGTGACTGATCATGCACTGATCATGTTTGCTATCATACACTGATCATGTGCCTCTGGAGGCAATAAACAAAGAGCTGAGTAGGCACGAATCAAACAGTCAGCAGGCAATAATCATGGAACTCAGCTGTGAGGAATCATGCTGCTCAGCTGGCAATAATCAAGCAGCTGAGCAGGCAGGAATTACGCAGCACAGCTGGCAATTGTCAAGCAGATGACAGGCAGGAATCGTGCAGCTCAGCTGGCAATTGTCAAGCAGATGAGCAGACAGTAATCACGCAGCTCAGCAGGCCCTGATCACGTGACTGAGCATGCACTGTTCACGTGGCTGATCATACACTGATCACGTGACTGATCATGCACTGATCACGTGGCTATCATGCACTGATCACGTGGCTGATCATACACTGATCACGTGACTGATCATGCACTGATCACGTGGCTGATCATGCACTGATCACGTGGCTGATCATGCACTGATCACGTGGCTGATCATGCACTGATCACGTGGCTGATCATGCACTGATCACGTGACTGATCATGCACTGATCACGTGGCTGATCACACTGATCACGTGGCTATCATGCACTGATCACGTGGCTGATCATGCACTGATCACGTGACTGATCATGCACTGATCACTGGCTATCATGCACTCATTCACTGGCTGATCATGCACTGATCACGTGGCTGATCATGCACTGATCACGTGACTGATCATGCACTGATCATGTCTGATCATGCACTGATCACGTGACTGATCATGCACTGATCATGGCTGATCATGCACTGATCATGACTGATCATGCACTGATCACGTATGATCATGCACTGATCACGTGGCTGATCATGCACTGATCACGTGGCTATCATGCACTGGTCACGTGACTGATCATGCACTGATCACGTGACTGATCATGCACTGATCACGTGGCTATCATGCACTGATCACGTGACTGATCATGCACTGATCACGTGACTGATCATGCACTGATCACGTGGCTATCATGCACTACTCACGTGGCTGATCATGCAATGATCATGTAGCTACCATGTACTGGCGTGACTGATCTACACCCATCAGGTGACTGACCATGCACTGATCACGTGGCTATCATGCACTGATCACGTGGCTGATCATGCACTGATCACCTGCCTGATCATGCACTGATCACGTGACTGATCATGCACTGATCACGTGGCTGATCATGCACTGATCACGTGGCTGATCATGCACTGATCACGTGGCTGATCATGCACTGATACCGTGACTGAGCATGGACTGATCACATGACTATCATGTAGTGATCACGTGACTTAATGGCGCTGATCATGTGACTGATCATGCACTGATCATGTTTGCTATCATACACTGATCATGTGCCTCTGGAGGCAATAAACAAAGAGCTGAGTAGGCACGAATCAAACAGTCAGCAGGCAATAATCATGGAACTCAGGTGAGGAATCATGCTGCTCAGCTGGCAATAATCAAGCAGCTGAGCAGGCAGGAATTACGCAGCACAGCTGGCAATTGTCAAGCAGATGACAGGCAGGAATCGTGCAGCTCAGCTGGCAATTGTCAAGCAGATGAGCAGACAGTAATCACGCAGCTCAGCAGGCCCTGATCACGTGACTGAGCATGCACTGTTCACGTGGCTGATCATACACTGATCACGTGACTGATCATGCACTGATCACGTGGCTATCATGCACTGATCACGTGGCTGATCATACACTGTTCACGTGTCTGATCATGCACTGATCACGTGGCTGATCATACACTGATCACGTAACTGATCATGCACTGATCACGTGGCTGATCATGCACTGATCACGTGGCTGATCATGCACTGATCACGTGGCTGATCATGCACTGATCACGTGACTGATCATGCACTGATCACGTGCACTGATCACTCATGCACTGATCACGTGGCTGATCATGCACTGATCACGTGACTGATCATGCACTGATCACGCCTATATCATGCACTGATCACGTATCATGCACTGCTCACGTGGCTGATCATGCAATGATCACGTAGCTATCATGCACTGGCGTGACTGATCATGCACTGATCACGTAACTGATCATGCACTGATCACGTGACTGATCATGCACTGATCACGTGACTGACGCACTGATCACTGATCATGCACTGATCACGTGGCTATCATGCACTGATCACGTGGCTGATCATGCACTGATCACGTAGCTATCATGCACTGATCACGTGACTGATCATGCACTGATCACGTGGCTGATCATGCACTGATCACGTGGCTGATCATGCACTGATCACGTGGCTGATCATGCACTGATCACGTGACTGATCATGCACTGATCACGTGGCTGATCATGCACTGATCACGTGGCTGATCATGCACTGATCACGTGGCTGATCATGCACTGATCACGTGACTGATCATGCACTGATCACGTGGCTACATGCACTGATCACGTGGCTGATCATGCACTGATCACGTGACTGATCATGCACTGATCACGTGGCTATCATGCACTGATCACGTGGCTGATCATGCACTGATCACGTAGCTATCATGCACTGGTCACGTGACTGATCATGCACTGATCACGTGACTGATCATGCACTGATCACGTGACTGATCATGCACTGATCACGTGACTGATCATGCACTGATCACGTGGCTGATCATGCACTGATCACGGCTGATCATGCACTGATCACGAGCTGATCATGCACTGATCACGGACTGATCATGCACTGATCACGTGGCTGATCATGCACTGATCACGTGGCTGATCATGCACTGATCACGTGACTGATCATGGCGATCACGTGACTGATCATGCACTGATCACGTGGATCATGCACTGATCACGTGGCTGATCATGCACTGATCACGTGGCTGATCATGCACTGATCACGTGACTGATCATGCACTGATCACGTGACTGATCATGCACTGATCACGTGGCTGATCATGCACTGATCACGGCTATCATGCACTGATCAATGGCTGATCATGCACTGATCACGTGGCTGATCATGCACTGATCACGTGACTGATCATGCACTGATCACGTAGCTGATCATGCACTGATCACGTGACTGATCATGCACTGATCACGTGACTGATCATGCACTGATCACGCTATCATGCACTGATCACGTGGCTATCATGCACTGATCACGTGGCTGATCATGCACTGATCACGTAGCTACCATGCACTGATCACGTGACTGATCATGCACTGATCACGTGGCTGATCATGCACTGATCACGTGGCTGATCATGACTATTGTGAATCATCACTGATCACGTGATGATCATGCACTGATCACGTGACTGATCATGCACTGATCACGTGGCTATCATGCACTGATCACGTGGCTGATCATGCACTGATCACGTGACTGATCATGCACTGATCACGTGCTGATCATGCACTGATCACGTGACTGATCATGCACTGATCACGTGGCTGATCATGCACTGATCACGTGACTGATCATGCACTGATCACGTGGCTATCATGCACTGATCACGTGACTGATCATGCACTGATCACGTGACTGATCATGCACTGATCACGTGACTGATCATGCACTGATCACGTGGCTATCATGCACTGATCACGTGGCTGATCATGCACTGATCACGTGGCTGATCATGCACTGATCACGTGACTGATCATGCACTGATCACGACTGATCATGCACTGATCACGTGGCTATCATGCACTGATCACGTGGCTGATCATGCACTGATCATGTGACTGATCATGCACTGATCACGTGGCTGATCATGCACTGATCACGTGGCTGATCATGCACTGATCACGTGGCTATCATGCACTGATCACGTGACTGATCATGCACTGATCACGTCTATATCATGCACTGATCACGTGACTGATCATGCACTGATCACGTGGATGATCATGCACTGATCACGTGACTGATCATGCACTGATCACGGCTGATCATGCACTGATCACGTGACTGATCATGCACTGATCACGGACTGATCATGCACTGATCACGTGACTGATCATGCACTGATCACGTGATCATGCACTGATCACGTGGCTGATCATGCAATGATCATGTAGCTACCATGTACAGGTCACGTGATGATCATGCACCCATCAGGTGACTGATCATGCACTGATCACGTGGCTATCATGCACTGATCACGTGGCTGATCATGCACTGATCACCTGACTGATCATGCACTGATCACGTGACTGATCATGCACTGATCACGTGGCTGATCATGCACTGATCACGTGGCTGATCATGCACTGATCACGTGGCTGATCATGCACTGATACCGTGACTGAGCATGGACTGATCACATGACTATCATGTAGTGATCACGTGACTTAATGGCGCTGATCATGTGACTGATCATGCACTGATCATGTTTGCTATCATACACTGATCATGTGCCTCTGGAGGCAATAAACAAAGAGCTGAGTAGGCAGAATCAAACAGTCAGCAGGCAATAATCATGGAACTCAGCTGTGAGGAATCATGCTGCTGCTGGCAATAATCAAGCAGCTGAGCAGGCAGGAATTACGCAGCACAGCTGGCAATTGTCAAGCAGATGACAGGCAGGAATCGTGCAGCTCAGCTGGCAATTGTCAAGCAGATGAGCAGACAGTAATCACGCAGCTCAGCAGGCCCAGATCACGTGACTGAGCATGCACTGTTCACGTGGCTGATCATACACTGATCACGTGACTGATCATGCACTGATCACGTGGCTATCATGCACTGATCACGTGGCTGATCATACACTGTTCACGTGTCTGACCATGCACTGATCACGTGGCTGATCATACACTGCTCATGAATGATCATGCACTGATCACGTGGCTGATCATGCACTGATCACGTGGCTGATCATGCACTGATCACGTGGCTGATCATGCACTGATCACGTGACTGATCATGCACTGATCACTGGCTATCATGCACTGATTCACTGGCTATCATGCACTGATCACGTGGTGATCACAGCACTGATCACGACTGATCATGCACTGATCACGTCTATATCATGCACTGATCACGTGATGATCATGCACTGATCACGTGGATGATCATGCACTGATCATGGCTGATCATGCACTGACTGGTCATCATGCACTGATCACGTGGCTGATCATGCACTGATCACGTGGCTATCATGCACTGGTCATGGACTGATCATGCACTGATCACGAATTGATCATGCACTGATCACGTGACTTATCATGCACTGATCACGTGACTGATCATGCACTGATCACGTGACTGATCATGCACTGATCACGTGGCTATCATGCACTGATCACGTGGCTGATCATGCGCATGATCACGTAGCTACATGTACTGGTCACGTGACTGATCATACACCCATCAGGTGACTGATCATGCACTGATCACGTGGCTATCATGCACTGATCACGTGGCTGATCATGCACTGATCACGTGCCTGATCATGCACTGATCACGTGATGATCATGCACTGATCACGTGGCTATCATGCACTGATCACGTGGCTGATCATGCACTGATCACGTGGCTGATCATGCACTGATGATGCATGGACTGATCACATGACTATCATGTAGTGATCACGTGACTTAATGCATGCTGATCATGTGACTGATCATGCGCTGATCATGTTTGCTATCATACACTGATCATGTGCCTCTGGAGGCAATAAACAAAGAGCTGAGAGGTACGAATCAAAACAGTCAGCAGGCACTAATCATGGAACTCAGGTGTGAGGAATCATGCTGCTCAGCTGGCAATAATCAAGCAGCTGAGCAGGCAGGAATTACGCAGCACAGCTGGCAATTGTCAAGCAGATGACAGGCAGGAATCGTGCAGCTCAGCTGGCAATTGTCAAGCAGATGAGCACAGTAATCACGCAGCTCAGCAGGCCCTGATCACGTGACTGAGCATGCACTGTTCATGGCTGATCATACACTGATCGTGACTGATCATGCACTGATCACGTGTCTGATCATACACTGATCACGTGGCTGATCATGCACTGATCACTTGGCTGATCATACACTGATCACGTGACTGATCATGCACTGATCACTGGCTATCATGCACTGATCACGGGTATCATGCACTGATCACGTGGCTGATCATGCACTGATCACGTGACTGATCATGCACTGATCACGTCACGATCATGCACTGATCACGTGACTGATCATGCACTGATCACTGGATGATCATGCACTGATCATGTGACTGATCATGCACTGATCACGTGGGCTATCATGCACTGCTCACGCCGTGGCTGTCTGGGCAATGATCACGTAGCTACCATGTACTGATCACGTGACTGATCATGCACTGATCACGAATTGATCATGCACTGATCACGTGGCTGATCATGCACTGATCACGTGACTGATCATGCACTGATCACGTGACTGATCATGCACTGATCACGTGGCATCATGCACTGCTCACGTGGCTGATCATGCACTGATCACGTAGCTACCATGTACTGGTCACGTGACTGATCATGCACTGATCACGAATTGATCATGCACTGATCACGTGGCTGATCATGCACTGATCACGCATTGATCACACCGATCACGTGACTGATCATGCACTGATCATGACTGATCATGCACTGATCACGTGACTGATCATGCACTGATCACGTGCCTATCATGCACTGATCACGTGACAATCATGCACTGATCGTGACTGATCATGCACTGATCACGTGGCTGATCATGCACTGATCACGTGGCTGATCATGCACTGATACCGTGACTGAGCATGACTGATCACATGACTATCATGTAGTGATCACGTGACTTAATGGCGCTGATCATGTGACTGATCATGCACTGATCATGTTTGCTATCATACACTGATCATGTGCCTCTGGAGGCATAAACAAAGAGCTGAGTAGGCACGAATCAATACAGTCAGCAGGCAATAATCATGGAACTCAGCTGTGAGGAATCATGCTGCTCAGCTGGTACTAATCAAGCAGCTGAGCAGGCAGGAATTACGCAGCACAGCTGGCAATTGTCAAGCAGATGACAGGCAGGAATCGTGCAGCCCAGCTGGCAATTGTCAAGCAGATGAGCAGACAGTAATCACGCAGCTCTGCAGGCCCGATCACGTGACTGAGCATGCACTGTTCACGTGGCTGATCATACTGATCACGTGACTGATCATGCACTGATCACGTGGCTATCATGCACTGATCACGTGGCTGATGCACAATGCTCATAACTGATCATGCACTGATCACGTGGCTATCATGCACTGATCACGTGGCTGATCATGCATGATCACGTGGCTGATCATGCACTGATCACGTGGCTGATCATGCACTGATCACGTGACTGATCATGCACTGATCACGTGGCTGATCATGCACTGATCACGTGGCTATCATGCACTGTTCACGTGGCTGATCATGCACTGATCACGTGATGATCATGCACTGATCACTGGCTATCATGCACTGATCACGTGGCTGATCATGCACTGATCACGTGCTGATCATACACTGATCACGTGACTGATCATGCACTGATCACGTCTGATCATGCACTGATCACGTGATGATCATGCACTGATCACGTGGCTGATCATGCACTGATCATGTGACTGATCATGCACTGATCACGTGGCTGATCATGCACTGATCACGTGGCTGATCATGCACTGATCACGTGCTGATCATGCACTGATCACGTGACTGATCATGCACTGATCACGTGGCTGATCATGCACTGATCAGGTGACTCCATGCACTGGTCACGGACTGATCATGCACTGATCACGTGATGATCATGCACTGATCACGTGGCTATCATGCACTATCACGTGGCTGATCATGCAATGATCATGTAGCTACCATGTACCGTCAGGTGACTGATCATACACCCATCAGGTGACGGATCATGCACTGATCACGTGGCTATCATGCACTGATCATGGCTGATCATACACTGATCACCTGCCTGGTCATGCACAGATCACGTGACAAATCATGAACTGATCACATAGATGATCATGAACTGATCACTGACTGATCATGCACTGATCACGTGGCTGATCATGCACTGATACCGTGACTGAGCATGGACTGATCACATGACTATCATGTAGTGATCACGTGACTTAATGGCGCTGATCATGTGACTGATCATGCGCTGATCATGTTTGCTATCATACACTGATCATGTGCCTCTGGAGGCAATAAACAAAGAGCTGAGTAGGCACGAATCAAACAGTCAGCAGGCAATAATCATGGAACTCAGTGTGAGGAATCATGCTGCTCAGCTGGCAATAATCAAGCAGCTGAGCAGGCAGGAATTACGCAGCACAGCTGGCAATTGTCAAGCAGATGACAGGCAGGAATCGTGCAGCTCAGCTGGCAATTGTCAAGCAGATGAGCAGACAGTAATCACGCAGCTCAGCAGGCCCAGATCACGTGACTGAGCATGCACTGTTCACGTGGCTGATCATACACTGATCACGTGACTGATCATGCACTGATCACGTGGCTATCATGCACTGATCACGTGGCTGATCATACACTGTTCACGTGTCTGACCATGCACTGATCACGTGGCTGATCATACACTGCTCACGTAACTGATCATGCACTGATCACGTGGCTGATCATGCACTGATCACGTGGCTGATCATGCACTGACACGTGGCTGATCATGCACTGATCACGTGACTGATCATGCACTGATCACTGGCTATCACACACTGATCATCCTGTTATCATGCACTGATCACGTGGCTGATCATGCACTGATCACGTGACTGATCATGCACTGATCACGACTGATCATGCACTGATCACGTGGCTATCATGCACTGCTCACGTGACTGATCATGCAATGATCACGTAGCTACATGTACTGATTACGTGACTGATCATGCAATGATCACGTAATTGATCATGCACTAATCACGTGGCTGATCATGCACTGTTCACGTGAGTGATCATGCACTGATCACGCACTGATCATGCACTGATCACGGCTATCATGCACTGATCAGGCTGATCATGCACTGATCACCTGCCACATGCACTGATCACGTGACTGATCATGCACTGATCACGTTGATCATGCACTGATCACGTGGCTGATCATGCACTGATCACGTGGCTGATCATGCACTGATCACGTGACTGACGCACTGATCACGCGGATGATCATGCACTGATCACGGACTGATCATGCACTGATCACCTGGCTGCATGCACTGATCACGTGACTGATCATGCACTGATCACGTGGTATCATGCACTGATCACGCGGCTGATCATACTGATCACGAACTGATCATGCACTGATCACGTGACTATCATGCACCGATCACGGGTCATGCACTGATCACGTAGCTACCATGCACTGATCACTTGACTGATCACATGATCACGTAACTGATCATGCACTGATCACGTGACTGATCATGTACTGATCACGTGACTGATCATGCACTGATCACGTGGCTATCATGCACTGCACGTGGCTGATCATGCACCGATCATGTAGCTATCATGCACTGATCACGTGATGATCATGCACTGATCATGGACTGATCATGCACTGATCACGTGGCTGATCATACTGATCACGCTGATCACACACGATCACGTGATTGATCATGCACTGATCACGGCTGTCATGCACTGATCACGTGACTCATCATGCACTGATCACGTGGCTATCATGCACTGATCACGGCTGATCACACAGGATCACATGACTGATCATGCACTGATCACGGCTATCATGCAATCACGGCCATGCACTGATTCTGCTGATCATGCACTGATCACGTGAGCTATCATGCACTGATCACGTGACTGATCACACTGATCACTAATTGATCATGCACTGATCACGTGACTGATCATGCACTGATCACGTGACTGATCATGCACTGATCACGTGACTGATCATGCACTGATCACGTGGCTACTGCGCACGGCCTATCATGGCTGATCATGCACTGATCATGCAGCTATCATACACTGATCAATGGACTGATCATGCACTGATCACGCACTGATCATGCACTGATCACGTGGCTGATCATGCACTGATCACGTGGCTGATCATGCACTGATCACGTGACTGATCATGCACTGATCACGTGACTGATCATGCACTGATCACGTGGCTATCATGCACTGATCACGGCTGATCATGCACTGATCACGTGCTGTCATGCACATCACGTGACTGATCATGCACTGATCACGCGATGATCATGCACTGATCACGTGGCTATCATGCACTGACCACGTGGCTGATCATGCAATGATCACGTGGCTATCATGCACCGTCACGTGACTGATCATGCACTCACTGCATATGACTGCACTGATCACGTGACTGATCATGCACTGATCACGTGGCTGATCATGCACTGATCACGTGGCTGATCATGCACTGATCACGTGGCTGATCATGCACTGATCACGTGACTGGCACGGACTGGACGGCATGACTACTGCGTGACACGTACATTGCGCACTGATCAATGGCTGATCATGCACTGATCACGTAGCTATCATACTGATCACGTGACTGATCATACTGATCACGTGACTGATCATGCACTGATCACGTGGCTATCATGCACTGATCACGGCTGATCACACTGATCACGCCTATCATGCACTGATCACGACTGATCATGCACTGATCACGTGGCTGATCATGCACTGATCACGTGGCTGATCATGCACTGATCACGGCTGATCATGCACTGATCACGTGACTGATCATGTACTGATCACATGACTGATCATGCACTGATCACGTGACTGATCATGCACTGATCACGTGGCTATCATGCACTATCACGTGGCTGATCATGCAATGATCATGTAGCTACACATGTACTGTCACGTGACTGATCATACACCCATCAGGTGACTGATCATGCACTGATCACGTGGCTATCATGCACTGATCACGTGACTGATCATGCACTGATCACGTGTCTGATCATGCACTGATCACATGACTGATCATGCACTGATCACATGGCTGATCATGCACTGATCACTGATTGATCATGCACTGATCATGTGGCTGATCATGCACTGATACCGACTGAGCATGGACTGATCACATGACTATCATGTAGTGATCACGTGACTTAATGGCGCTGATCATGTGACTGATCATGCGCTGATCATGTTTGCTATCATACACTGATCATGTGCCTCTGGAGGCAACAAAGAGCTGAGTAGGCACGAATCAAACAGTCAGCAGGCACTAATCATGGAACTCAGTGTGAGGAATCATGCTGCTCAGCTGGCAATAATCAAGCAGCTGAGCAGGCAGGAATTACGCAGCACAGCTGGCAATTGTCAAGCAGATGACAGGCAGGAATCGTGCAGCTCAGCTGGCAATTGTCAAGCAGATGAGCAGACAGTAATCACGCAGCTCAGCAGGCCCAGATCACGTGACTGAGCATGCACTGTTCACGTGGCTGATCATACACTGATCACGCGACTGATCATGCACTGATCACTTGGATATCATGCACTGATCACGTGGCTGATCATACACCGTTCACGTGTCTGACCATGCACTGATCACGTGGCTGATCATACACTGCTCACGTAACTGATCATGCACTGATCACGTGGCTATCATGCACTGATCACGTGGCTGATCATGCACTGTTCACGTGGCTGATCACACATGATCACGCGACTGATCATGCACTGATCATGCACATCATGCACTGATCACGTGGCTGATCATGCACTGATCATACACTATCATGCACTGATCACGTGACTGATCATGCACTGATCACGTGGATGATCATGCACTGATCATGGCGATCATGCACTGATCACGTGGCTGATCATGCACTGCTCACGTGCTGATCATGCAATGATCACGTACTGACCATGTACTGGTCACGTGACTGATCATGCACTGATCACGTGGCTGATCATGCACTGATCACGTGGCTGATCATGCACTGATCACGGAGGATCATGCACTGATCACGGCTGATCATGCACTGATCACGTGGCTATCATGCACTGATCACGTGCTGATCATGCACTGATCACGTGGCTATCATGCACTGACCACGTGACTGATCATACACTGATCACGTGACTGATCATGCACTGATCACGGCTATCATGCACTGATCACGTGGCTGATCATGCACCGATCACGTGGCTGATCATGCACTGATCATGGACTGATCATGCACTGATCACGTGGCTATCATGCACTGATCACGTGGCTGATCATGCACTGATCACGTGGCTGATCATGCATCATGATACTGATCATGCACTGACTACACTACATGCACTGATCATGGCTATCATGCACTGATCACGTGGCTGATCATGCACTGATCATGTAGCTACCATGTACTGATCACGTGAATGATCATACACCATCACGTGACTGATCATGCACTGATCACGGCTATCATGCACTGACCGTGACTGATCATGCACTGATCACGCCTATATCATGCACTGATCATGACTGATGCCCATGCACTGATCACGTGGATGATCATGCACTGATCATGACAGATCATGCACTGATCACGGCTGATCATGCACTGATCACGTGACTGATCATGCACTGATCACGTGACTGATCATGCACTGATCACGTGATGATCATGCACTGATCATGGCTATCATGCACTACTCACGTGGCTGATCATGCAATGATCATGTCTACCATGTACCTGTCAGTGACTGATCATACACCCATCAGGTGACTGATCATGCACTGATCACGTGGCTATCATGCACTGATCACGCGCTGACTGCATACTGATCACGTGCCTGATCATGCACTGATCACGTGACTGATCATGCACTCACGTGGCTGATCATGCACTGATCACGTGACTGATCATGCACTGATCACGTGGCTGATCATGCACATGATACCGTGATCATGGACTGATCACATGACTGATCATGGTGTGATCACGGACTTAATGGCGCTGATCGTGTGATCATGACTGATCATGTTTGCATCATACACTGATCATGTGCTCTGGAGGCAAACAAAGAGCTGAGTAGGCACGAATCAAACAGTCAGCAGGCATAATCATAACTGTGTGAGGAATCATGCTGCTCAGCTGGCAATAATCACAGCTGAGCAGGCAGGAACACAGCACAGCTGGCATTGTCAAGCAGATGACAGGCAGGAATCGCAGCTCAGCTGGCAATTGTCAAGCAGATGAGCAGACAGTAATCACGCAGCTCAGCAGGCCCAGATCACGTGACTGAGCATGCACTGTTCACGTGGCTGATCACACTGATCACGAATGATCATGCACTGATCACGTGGCTATCATGCACTGATCACGCGGCTGATCACATCACTGTCCACGAATGATCATGCACTGATCACGTGGCTATCATGCACTGATCACGTGGCTGATCATGCACTGATCACGTGGCTGATCACACTGATCACGGCTGATCACACACTGTGTCATACGTGACTGATCATGCACTGATCACGTGGCTGATCATGCACTGATCACGTGGCATGATCATGCACTGATCACGTGGCTGATCAAACACTGATCACGTGACTGATCATGCACTGATCACGTGGCTATCATGCACTGATCACGTGGCTATCATGCACTGATCACGTGGCTGATCATGCACTGATCACGTGACTGATCATGCACTGATCACGTTTATACTGTTGCACTGATCACGTGATCAATCATGCACTGACCACGTGGATGATCATGCACTGATCACGTGACTGATCATGCACTGATCACGTGCTGATCATGCACTGATCACGAGCTATCATGCACTGATCACGTGGCTGATCATGCACTGATCACGCAATGATCATGCACCGATCACGTGCTATCATGCACTGATCACGTGGATGATCATGCACTGATCACGTGACTGATCATGCACTGATCACGTGGCTATCATGCACTGATCACGTGGCTGATCATGCACTGATCACGTGGCTGATGAATGCAGATGATGATGACATGCACCGATCACGTGGCTGATCATGCACTGATCATTTGGCTATCATGCACTGATCACATGGCTGATCATACACTGATCACGTGACTGATCATGCACTGATCACGTGACTGATCTCATGCACTGATCACGTGGCTACTGCACTGATCACGTGGCTGATCATGCACTGATCACGTGGCTGATCATGCACCGATCACTGACTGATCATGCACTGATCACGTGACTGATCATGCAGTGATCACGTGGCTATCATGCACTACTCACGTGGCTGATCATGCAATGATCATGGCTAACATGTACAGGTCACGTGAATGATCATACACTGATCAGGCACTGATCATGCACTGATCACGTGGCTGATCATGCACTGATCAAGACTGATCATGCACTGATCACGCTCTGATCATGCACTGATCACATGACTGCCCATGCACTGATCACGTGGCTGATCATGCACTGATCACGTGACTGATCATGCACTGATCACGTGGCTGATCATGCACTGATCACGTGACTGATCATGCACTGATAACGTGGCTGATCATGCACTGATCACGTGACTGATCATGCACTGATCACGTGGCTATCATGCACTATCACGTGGCTGATCATGCAATGATCACGTAGCGACCATGTACTGGTCACGTGTCTGATCATACACCCATCAGGTGACTGATCATGCACTGATCACGTGGCTATCATGCACTGATCACGTGGCTGATCATGCACTGATCACGTGCCTGATCATGCACTGATCACGTGACTGATCATGCACTGATCACGTGGCTGATCATGAACTGATCACGTGACTGATCATGCACTGATCACGTGGCTGATCATGCACTGATACCGTGACTGAGCATGGACTGATCACATGACTATCATGTAGTGATCACGTGACTTAATGGCGCTGATCATGTGACTGATCATGCGCTGATCATGTTTGCTATCATACACTGATCATGTGCCTCTGGAGGCAATAAACAAAGAGCTGAGTAGGCACGAATCAAACAGTCAGGCAATAATCATGGAACTCAGGTGTGAGGAATCATGCTGCTCAGCTGGCAATAATCAAGCAGCTGAGCAGGCAGGAATTACGCAGCACAGCTGGCAATTGTCAAGCAGATGACAGGCAGGAATCGTGCAGCTCAGCTGACAATCAAGCAGATGAGCAGACAGTAATCACGCAGCTCAGCAGGCCCTGATCACGTGACTGAGCATGCACTGTTCACGGCTGATCATACACTGATCACGTGACTGATCATGCACTGATCACGTGGCTATCATGCACTGATCACGTGGCTGATCATACACTGCTCACGTGACTGATCATGCACTGATCACGCTGATCATGCACTGATCACGGTTGATCATGCATTGATCACGTGGCTGATCATGCAATGATCACGGCTGATCATGCACTGATCACGTGACTGATCATGCACTGATCACGTGACTGATCATGCACTGATCACGTGGCTATCATGCACTGATCACGTGGCTGATCGCACTGATCACGTGATGATCATGCACTGATCACTGGCTATCGCACCATCAAGTGGCTGCTCATGCACTGATCACGTGGCTGATCACACTGATCACGTGACTGATCATGCACTGATCACGCTCATGCCCTGATGACACATGATCACCATGCACTGATCACGTGACTGATCATGCACTGATCACTTGACAGATCATGCACTGATCACGTATATTGCGCATGCCTATGTGGCTGATCATGCACTGATCACGTGGCTACCATGTACTGATGTCACGCATGATCATGCACTGATCACGAATTGATCATGCACTGATCACGTGGCTGATCATGCACTGATCATGTGCCTCACCATGCACTGATCACGTGACTGATCATGCACTGATCACGTGGCTATCATGCACTGATCACGTGGCTGATCATGCACTGATCACGTAGCTACCATGTACCGTCACGTGACTGATCATACACTGATCACGCGGCTGATCATGCACTGATCACGTGGCTATCATGCACTGTTCACGTGGCTGATCATACACTGATCACGTCTGATCATGCACTGATCATGGACTGATCATGCACTGATCACGTGGCTATCATGCACTGATCACGTGGCTGATCATGCACTGATCACGGCTGATCATGCACTGATCACTGACTGATCATGACCGATCACGTGATGATCATGCACTGATCACGTGGCTATCATGCACTGATCACGTGGCTGATCATGCAGTGATCACGTATCCACATGCATGGTCACATGACTGATCATGCACTGATCACGTGATGATCATGCACTGATCACGGCTATCATGCACTGATCACGTGGCTGATCATGCACTGATCACGTACTATCATGCACTGATCACATGACTGATCATGCACTGATCACGTGATGATCATGCACTGATCACGTGGCTGATCATGCACTGATCACGCTGATCATGCACTGATCACGTTACTATCATGCACTGATCACGTGACTGATCATGCACTGATCACGTGACTGATCATGCACTGATCACGTGGCTATCATGCACTATCACGTGGCTGATCATGCAATGATCATGTAGCTACCATATACAGGCCACGTGACTGATCATACACCCATCAGGTGACTGATCATGCACTGATCACGTGGCTATCATGCACTGTTCACGTGAGCTGATCATACACTGATCACCTGCCTGGTCATGCACTGATCACATGACTGACCGTGCACTGATCACGTGGCTGATCATGCACTGATCACGTGGCTGATCATGCACTGATCACGTGGCTGATCATGCACTGATACGTGACTGAGCATGGACTGATCACATGACTATCATGTAGTGATCACGTGACTTAATGGCGCTGATCATGTGATTGATCATGCTGATCATGTTTGCTATCATACACTGATCATGTGCCTCTGGAGGCAATAAACAAAGAGCTGAGTAGGTACGAATCAAACAGTCAGCAGGTAATAATCATGGAACTCAGTGTGAGGAATCATGCTGCTCAGCTGGCAATAATCAAGCAGCTGAGCAGGCAGGAATTACGCAGCACAGCTGGCAATTGTCAAGCAGATGACAGGCAGGAATCGTGCAGCTCAGCTGGCAATTGTCAAGCAGATGAGCAGACAGTAATCACGCAGCTCAGCAGGCCCAGATCACGTGACTGAGCATGCACTGTTCACGTGGCTGATCATACACTGATCACGTATGATCATGCACTGATCACGTGGCTATCATGCACTGATCACGTGGCTGATCATACACTGCTCACGTATCTGATCATGCACTGATCACGTGGCTTATCATACACTGATCACGTGGCTGATCACACTGTTCACGGTTGATCATACACTGATCACGCTGGATCATGCACTGTCACGTGACTGATCATGCACTGATCACGTGGCTGATCATGCACTGATCACGTGGCTATCATGCACTGATCACTTGGCTGATCATGCACTGATCACGTGACTGATCATGGACTGATCACTGGCTATCATGCACTCATTCACGTGGCTGATCATGCACTGACGTGACTGATGATCGCTGATAATGTGACTTCAGACTGACTGCACTGATCACGCCTGAGATGCACATCACGTAATTGACCATGCACTGATCACGCGGATGATCATGCACTGATCACGTGACTGATCATGCACTGATCACGTGGCTATCATGCACTGCTCACGTGGCTGATCATGCATGATCACGAGCTACCATGTACTGGTCACGTGAGATCATGCACTGATCACGTGACTGATCATGCACTGATCAGGTGACTTACATGCACTGATCACGGATGATCATGCACTGATCACGTGGATGATCATGCACTGATCACGGTGATCATGCACTGATCACGTGGATCATGCACTGATCACGTGGCTGATCATGCACTGATCACGTGGCTGATCATGCACTGATCACGTGGCTATCATGCACTGATCACATGACGATCATGCACTGATCACGTGGCTGATCATGCACTGACATGTGACTGAGCATGGACTGATCACGTATGATCATCATGATCACGACTTAATGGCCTGATCATGTGACTGATCATGCACTGATAATGTTTGCTATCATACACTGATCATGTGCCTCTGAGGCAATAAACAAAGAGCTGAGTAGTACGAATTATACAGTCAGCAGGCAATAATCATGGAACTCAGCTGTGAGGAATCATGCTGCTCAGCTGGCAATAATCAAGCAGCTGAGCAGGTAGGAATTCAGCACAGCTGGCAATTGTCAAGCAGATGACAGGCAGGAATCGCAGCTCAGCTGGCAATTGTCAAGCAGATGAGCAGACAGTAATCACGCAGCTCAGCAGGCCCTGATCACGTGACTGAGCAGGCACCGTTCACGTGGCTGATCATACACTGATCACGTGACTGATCATGCACTGATCACGTGGCTGACCATACACTGTTCATGGGTCTGACCATGCACCGATCACGTGGCTGATCATACAGCTCACGTAACTGATCATGCACTGATCACGTGGCTATCATGGACTGATCACGTGGCTGAACATGCACTGTTCATGGCTGATCACACACTGTCACGTGACATATCATGCACTGATCACGTGGCACTCATGCACTGATCACGTGGCTGATCATACTCTGCTCACGTAACTCATCATGCACATCACGTGGCTATCATGCACTGCTCACGTGGCTCGTCATGGAATGATCACATAGCTACCATATACTGGTCACTTGACTGATCATGCACAGATCACGTAAATGATCATGCACTGCTCACGTGACTGATCGCGTACTGATCACGTAACTGATCATGCACTGATCACGTACTGGCTGATCGTGGCTGATCATGCAACGATCACGAGCAACCATGTACTCATCACGTGATGATCATGCACTGATCACGTGAATTGATCCTGCACTGATCACGTGGCTCATCATGCACTGATCACGTGCTGATCATGCACTGATCACGTGGATGATCATGCACTGATCACGGCTGATCACATCACCTCATGGCACATGACTGATCATGCACTGATCACGTGGCTATCATGCACTGATCATGTACATTGCGCATCAGATCATGCACGCTGATCATGCACTGATCACGAGCTATCATGCACTGATCACGTGACTGATCATGCACTGATCACGCAATGATCATGCACTGATCACGTGATGATCATGCACTGATCACGTGGATGATCATGCACTGATCACGTGACTGATCATGCACTGATCACGTGGCATCATGCACTGCTCACGTGGCTGATCATGCAATGATCACGTAGCTACCATGTACTGATCACGTGATGATCATGCACTGATCACGTGGCTGATCATGCACTGATCACGTGGCTGATCATGCACTGATCACGTGGCTGATCATGCACTGATCACGTGACTGATCATGCACTGATCACGTGACTGATCATGCACTGATCACGTGCTATCATGCACTGATCACGTGGCTGATCATACACTGATCACGTGACTGATCATGCACTGATCACATGACTGATCATGCACTGATCATGGGATGATCATGCACTGATCACGTGGCTGATCATGCAATGATCACGTGAGCTACCATGTACTGTCAGTGACTGATCATACACTGATCACGTGACTTATCATGCACTGATCACGTGGCTATCATGCACTGATCACGTGGCTGATCATGCACTGATCACGTGGCTGATCATGCACTGATCACGTGAGCAACCATGCACTGATCACATGGCTGATCATGCACTGATCACCTGGACGATCATGCACTGATCACGTGCTGATCATGCACTGATACGTGACTGATCATGGACTGATCACATGACTATCGCACTGATCACGTGGCTATCATGCACTGATCACGTGGCTGATCATGCACTGATCATGTAGCTACCATGTACAGGCCACGAATGATCATGCACTGATCAGCAATGGATGATGCACTGATCACGTGGCCATGCAATTGATCACGCAGACTGATCATGCACTGATCACGTCTGATCATGCATTGATCACGTGACTGCCATGCACTGATCGCTGGTGATCACACTGATCACGTGACTGATCATGCACTGATCACGTGGCTGATCATACACTGATCACGTAACTGATCATGCACTGATCACGTGGCTATCATGCACTGATCACGTGGCTGATCATACACTGATCACGTTCGATCATGCACTGATCACGTGGCTGATCATGCACTGATCACGTGACTGATCATGCACTGATCACGTGGCTGATCATGCACTGATCACGTGGCTGATCATGCACTTTTGTCACTGATCATGCACTGATCACGTGACTGATCATGCACTGATCACTGGCTGATCATGCACTGATTCACTGGCTATCATGCACTGATCACGTGGCTGATCACACTGATCACGTGACTGATCATGCACTGATCATGGCTAATCATGCACTGATCACGTGACTGATCATGCACTGATCACGTGGATGATCATGCACTGATCTGCGTGCTGATCATGCACTGATCACGGCTATCATGCACTGATCATGGCTATCATGCACTGATCACGTGGCTATCATGTATCATCACGTGGACTGATCATGCACTGATCACGAATGATCATGCACTGATCACGTGACTGATCATGCACTGATCACGTGACTGATCATGCACTGATCACGTGACTGATCATGCACTGATCACGTGGCTATCATGCACTGCTCACGTGGCTGATCATGCACTGATCACGCTAGCTCATGCACTGATCACGTGACTGATCATGCACTGATCACGCATGGCTGATCATGCATGATCACGTGGCTGATCATGCACTGATCATGTACGACTGCACATGATCACGTGATGATCATGCACTGATCACGTGGATGATCATGCACTGATCACGTGGACTGATCATGCACTGATCACGTGACATATCATGCACTGATCACATAGCTGATCATGAACTGATCATCTGACTGACATGCACTGATCACGTGGCTGATCATGCACTGATACGTGACTGAGCATGGACTGATCACATGACTATCATGTAGTGATCACGTGACTTAATGGCGCTGATCATGTGACTGATCATGCACTGATCATGTTTGCTATCATACACTGATCATGTGCCTCTGGAGGCAATAAACAAAGAGCTGAGTAGGCACGAATCAAACAGTCAGCAGGCATAATCATGGAACTCAGCTGTGAGGAATCATGCTGCTCAGCTGGCAATAATCAAGAAGCAGGGGATTATGCAGCACAGCTGGCAATTGTCAAGCAGATGACAGGCAGGAATCGTGCAGCTCAGCTGGCAATTGTCAAGCAGATGAGCAGACAGTAATCACGCAGCTCAGCAGGCCCTGATCACGTGACTGAGCATGCACTGTTCACGTGGCTGATCATACACTGATCACGTGATGATCATGCACTGATCACTTGGATATCATGCACTGATCACGTGGCTGATCATACACTGTTCACGTGTCTGACCATGCACTGATCACGTGGCTGATCATACAGTGCACGTAACTGATCATGCACTGATCACGTGGCTATCATGCACTGATCACGGCTGAACATGCACTGTTCACGGCTGATCACACACCTGTCACGTGACATATCATGCACTGATCACGGGCACTCATGCACTGATCACGTGGCTGATCATACTCTGCTCACGTCTCATCATGCACACATCACGCGGCTATCATGCACTGCTCACGTGGCTGATCATGGAATGATCACGTAGCTACCATATACTGGTCACGTGACTGATCATGCACAGATCACGTGAACATCATGCACTGTTCACGTGACTGATCATGTACTGATCACGTGACTGATCATGCACTGATCACGTGGCTATCACGCTCTGCTCACGTGGCTGATCATGCAACGATCACGAGCAACCATGTACTCGTCATGATGATGCACTGATCACGACTGATCCCACTGATCACGGCTCTCATGCACTGATCACGTGGCTGATCACACGTATCACGTGACTGATCATGCACTGATCACGTATTCTCATGCACTGATCACGTGGATACTGCACTGGCACGATCACACACTGATCACATGACTGATCACATCACGTGGCTACATGCACTGATCACGTGGCTATCATGCACTGATCAATGCTGATCATGCACTGATCACGTGGCTACTGCACTGATCATGACTGATCACATGATCACGAATTGATCATGCACTGATCAGTGATCATCATGCATGATCACGTGACTGATCATGCACTGATCACGTGATGATCATGCACTGATCACG